>NC_047507.1:37019909-37319909 GCF_902827115.2 Pseudochaenichthys georgianus | reverse complement strand
AGCAGACAGAACAGGTCATACACAATATGGACAAATAACAGCAAACTGCTTTTCAGATAAACAGAAACCCCAAACTGAAAAATAATTAAAACAAAAGCAACATATTTTTGACATGATGGCCGGCGTATTGCTGTCAGAGAACACACTACGCCTAGAGCAAAGACTCCAATGCAGTTTACCCGTAGTGGTAAAGGCTGCATTATGGCGGAGCCCGCACTCACACAAGAGCGGGTGGCGGTGCGTTCAGGGACCTTAGTGAAACACACTACGCCTATAAAGACTCCGATTAATGCTGTTTACCGTAGTGGTGAGAACAGCATTAGGGTGGAGCGCGCGCTCACACAAGAGCGAGCGGCGGTGCGTTCAGGGTCCTCAGTAAATAATCGGCCCTTTCTGTGTCAACCCTCCATGGCAAATCTTCCCTTCGCGGGGAGTTTTTGCGGCGGAGCGGGTCACCAGAGAGTATCACAGCTTCATAGCTGCGGCCCCACGGCTGAGGGCTTGTCCATTAAAGGTCACATGTCATGCTTTTCCGGTTATTACCCGTCCCCTTGTGTGTTATGAAGGTTTGTATGCATGTAAACGGTGTGCAGAGTCAAAACCCTCAAAGTACACCCTGTAGCGAGTAAAACTCCAACACAGAAAATACCTCCCCAAACGCCTCGTTGGTGAAACGTCATCATCCATTTGATTCTTCCGGGGACATCTGATGTCATGTCGTACCCAGAACGAAATGGACCAATCCGCGGAGCCGTTACGTTAAGCCCCCGCTGATTGGTCCAAATTGACCAATCCACGGACTTCCTCACACACACGCACTCAGTGCATGCAGCTCTGCTGATCTCTCCTCCCTGGCTGCAGACTGATAACAGACAGTTGGGATCGCGGCGACATTCTCTCTGCAGACCCATTCTCACAGCGTCTATCAACCTTTTTCTTCTCAATATCAAGCCACACTTATTGTTTTTACTTCGGCTTTTACTTTGTGTGTGCTCAGGATGAGTTTGGCTGTGTTTCGCTGTGTATCGCTAAACAAGGAAATCACACCTCCACGGAGCTCAGCGCGATTCACAACGTCCCGACTGGTCCAGACCAATCGGAGCACACTGTGCTCACAGGGAGGGGGGGGCAAGAGCTGCAGCGAGCCGTTTAGTGGAGAGAGTGAATACACATACTTTACAGAGATGCTGTATGCGAAACCAATGTGAGTTTGGAAAATTGCACAGTATTAATCTATTCTAGTAGACCTCAACAATGGAATTATGATCAGTGGAAATGGCCATGACATGGGACCTTTAACACAATGTTCTGGGGAATGGAAACTCAGCTGTCTGCTAACAAGGTGGAGGGACAGGAGGACGGGGCTATTCACTCCAGTTTTGCAGCGTCCCACTGTACCACATGTCTATACACTGTACCACTGTATCACATGGGCCACTGTCTTGTGGGTGTCCCACACCCACCTCTTTTTATGGGCATGCGAGAGTTAAATCTGTCCTCCCAGGAGGAGATATGTTTCCTCTCAGCAGAGATTCAGGCTCTGGTGCAGAAACAGGCTGTCTGTTGTGCACCCTCAGCACAGAGAAAGGGGGTCTTTATTCCATGTACTTCCTGGTTCTCAGGAGGACAGGGGAATTCAGACCTATTCTAGAACTCCGCGGCCTGAATCGCCACATTTCCTACAGGAAATTCTGCATGTTAACTATGAAACAGTTAGAGGGGCTTGTGCAGCCAGGCGATTGGTTCACCACCATCGACCTGAAAGACGCGTAATTTCATGTAGAAATTGCTCCAGAGCACAGAAAGTGTGCGCGTGTTGCCTTCCAGGGGATAGCCTACGAGTACAACAGGCTGCCGTTTGGCTATTCCCTATCCCCATGCACATTCAGCAAATGTGTGGCCACAGCGCCCACTGCATGAGAGTTTTCTTTTACTAGACAACCTCATAGTCATGGCTGGGTCCCGGGAACAGGCAATGTTTTGCACAGCACAATTGATCACACACCTAACCAAATTAGGCTTTGCGATCAATTGAAAAAATAGCACCTCCATACCTCACCAACAGGCGTTGTAGTTGGGAGTGGCCAGCTCGATGCAGGCGCGCTACGTGCCACCCTGTCAGAGAGGGGAGGCGAGGCCTCCTTTTATACGGTGTGATGCGCACGCATTCAGGTAGGCCCGCCCAAGGCTGGCTACGTCCAGGGCTGGCCCTCGGCATAGGCAGTATAGGCGAATGCTAAGGGCGCATCAACCCATAGGGGGCGCCGAAAAAAGAAAAAAAAAGTTAGAAAAAAAAAGAAAGATTTTTTTTTTTATTTCATAACAACACAATTTCCCGATTTTTGATCAACAAAGTACATCTTATTATCTTATACTAACAGAACTACGTATATATTGCGTACAGCGCCCATAAACTATGGCACACCCCCCCCCCAAATCAAGTTGAACTGCCCCAGTCCCAGTAAAAACCAGAGGTTTATGTGAAATTGTTCTTTTTTTGAAATAATGGTTTTAGTGTGCAATTATAGGTTTTAATTTTGTATTTGTATTCATTTAAAATAAATCAAACTCCCAAAAAACGTACACAGCTTCTGTGTGCTTTTATTAACATTGAAATTTACTGTGTAAGCGACCGCGGGGGGGAGAGCTTTAGAGAGCTCTCTCCTGAAAGACTGAGAGGCTCTGATAACCTCAGCTCAGTGAGGTAAAGGCACACCTTTATATGATCATTATAGTTATAAAAAATAAGAGAACAGGTGAAAAACAGGTATAAAATACTGACAGTACAAGTTGTTATTAATAAACAAGAATACAGTTCGAAAGGGGAGTGATTTGTAAAATATCCATAAAGAAAAAGAAAATCTGCTTTCAGTTCTGTTTCATATGGGTGTTGAGAGATGTATCCATAGATCTCCTAATGTTGCTCTCAAAGTGCACCAGATTGATGCTTTTAAATTCAATATATAAAAAAAAAGTCTTCCCAGGGGTGCATGCCCCCGGACCCCCCTAGAGGAGGTGAGATCCCCCCCCCACTTAAATCATGTTCAAATGGATAGGAAACTAAATACACACATCTTGTGTCAATATCTTTCTGTGTTGGTGGTGATGCCACAACCGTGCACGCGCGAATCATAGTGAGTGTCTGCATTTTGGGGGGGGGGGGGGGGGCATGGCATGCTCACAAGCTAAAATCTTGCCTAGGGCGGCAAATTGGTCAGGGCCGGCCCTGGCTATGTCTATAGAAGTCTCAGTGGGAGAATGCTCGCAGGGTAAGGTAGTACCCATAGAGTCCAGTAGAGGGCTCCGCCTGTGCTAATATGACAAAGGTTACAATACGTAACCCAACGTTTTCAGCAGCTTTACTCCAAATGCTGCAGTCAATAGTGAAAGCCAGACTGAGGCTTTGCTGGAGCTAATCCCTGCTTTTTAAAACAATTCCAGGCCACATGATTACATCCTCTGCAGCTGGCATTGAAACTAAATGTCAGATGGGAAATCATTTTCAGGGAGATTCAGTATATCATGTTCCGTGAAACTGAGATAAATGTGTGTTCAGTCCCAGAGCAGCTAAAGGTACATTTATAGTGTTGCTGTAGAGCAGGGGTGCCCACACTTTTTTGGCTGGTGAGCTACTTTTGAAATGACCAGCTCACCGAGGTCTACCAACCAAAGATAAAATCCCAAATTGCAAGGGTTGCTGAATAACACATTTTATGTATACATGGTATAACTACAGGGCTGCAACAAACGACTAATTTGATAATCGATTAATCTATCGATTAATGAAACGATTAATCGACTATTCGGACTATTACTGTATGCCTTGCAGAATTTTTCAAGCGCTCTTATTTAGCCATCAACTTTTAGATTTAGCTTGAGGTTGTTTTAGGCATGTGGAAACTAACAATGAAGACAATAAAGATGAAGACTTGATTCAAAAATACATATTATTAAATTAACTTAACAAATTGTTTACAAAATTAACATTGCTTTTTATTTAAATTAAATAAATAATATTTCACATCAAAAGAAACAACAATGTTTTAACAAATCGTATTAAATAATCTGTTGACAGAAGTGTAAACAGAATAGCTGAAACTTTAACAAAATAAAGAGTAACTCAGTTACCTCTAATCATTAACCCATGTTTGTATAATGTAGTTAACTCTGTGTGTTGCTGCTAGCATACATAATACCTGACGTGGAAACGTTACTCGTGGACGGGGCTACAGAGCTACTAGAAAGACAATCGAACCCGGTGCATTCCTCCGTCTGAATGTGGTGCGCTTTTGCTAAATGTTTAGACAAATTGCTCGTGTCACCGCCCTTACATGCTAAACACTCTTGTCCACTAGCATTGTCCACCTCAAGACGGGTAACATTTAACCACACCTTGAAGCGCTTCTCTCCGCCATCCCCGCCGTGTGTTGCTGCATGTAGCAGCCAAGTGTGTGTAAACTGCCCCGCCCCCTCGCACAAAGACGGGAGAGAGATCTCGTCTGGATTGGAAAGGTCGAAAATACACCGACCATAGACGCATTTGTTTGTCTTTGTGCATGTTAGAAATGAGTTGGCAACACTAAGACTGCGAGATAATGTTTGTGTAGCAATAATACATGACCTTTCTCTTTCTCAACTCGCTACTCGGAGGGAAGTCGCTGTCATATGCCTTGTGAACACTCCGATAATGCCTCTCCACGTTACCTTTCTTTGGCAGAGCGACGCTTGCTTTACAAATAAGGCAAATAACCTTTGAATGTGACATCACAACAAAATATTCTTCCTCCCATTCTGGGTGGAAGTGGTATGTCTTTAGCTTCTTGCTTGGTCCCGCACTCATTTTGTTGTTTGTCTCTTGTTTGTCTCTTTAACTTAATTTGAGTTTTCCCGGCACTTGACTGATTTTGTATCGCTTTGCATTCTGGTTTAACAGACTGGAAAGCGATAGGTCGCTTTTTCTGTCAATCAAGTAAACTCCTGAATTAAGTGGCAGAGAGGCCAAGGGAGGAGGGATCAAAACCTGCTTTGTCTATTTTAACGGAGCTGGATTTTTTTATTTTATGAATGACTCGCGATCTACCAGCATTGCGACCGCGGTCGACGTACTGGGCACCTCTGAGACCTGAGACCCTTCCGGTCAAACATGAAAATCAATCAATCAATCAATGTTTATTTATATAGCCCAATATCACAAATGTTACATTTGTCTCAGTGGTCTTCACAGTGTATAGAGAATATCAGTATGACAATACGACACCCTCACATCGTACAAGGAAAAACTTCCGGAGAAAACCCACAGTTTAAAGGGAAAAATGGGAGAAACCTCAGGGAGAGCAACAGAGGAGGGATCCCTCTCCCAGGACGGACAGACGTGCAATAGATGCCGTGTGTAAAAAAAAAGCTTGCTCAAATAAAAATGCGAGCTCACACGAGCCTGTGACCCTTCCGGTCCAAACGTGAAATGAAGATGCGTGACATGGGAACTGAGACTTGAAATAAAAACAGCTGACACGAACATGACGTGCAAGAGTTAACGTGCCCGTGATCTTAGATTGAGTGATACAATAGGATTCAGAAAGATCATGATAAGTGATATACGTGCTGATATGCTATTAAGACACCACCACCAGTTATGTGCATATTTACCATAGTTAAGCTTGAGAGATCTTGGATTGTTTGTAGCCTTTATTTAACCAGGTGAAAGCCCCTTGAGATCAAAAGATCTCTTTTTCAAGGGTGACATGCAGAAAGGATTGCCAGCACGAGCCGATGTCCGGGCGAATGAGGGAGATGTCGACAATGCACGAGAGCTGTTAGTTTGAGTACAGTGATGCATGGATATCATAACCTGGCTAATATCAGCAAGCCATGTGAGCATGAAACCAAGACTATGAATGAAGTCCAAGATGCACGGCATAAAATGACATACGCTTAGGTAAATACTGAAACATGACCCATGATATAGGTCTAGCTTAATTAGTAGTTTAGTTACGCCAATATGAGTCATAGATGCTGATATGCTTGATTACTTGATTGAGTGATTAAGACTGTTTTCTATCATCTGAAATGAGAACAATGGAGGGAAGCTAGTGTTAGATCCAACGAGTATGATAATGAATGTGTAAGCAATAGTGGAAATCTGAGCGTTTTTATATCCGTGTGGCGGCCAGCCCATAGGGGCGCCGCCCCCCCCCTCTTCCCACATATTTGATTGTCATTAAAAATATTAAAAAATATATATTTTTATTTTTTATTTTTAATGAACAAGGTAAATATTATATAGTTGGTATCAGTAAAATGTATAATCTACAATAAAATCTCGTTTAAAATTGTTTTACGATGTTTCCTGCCTGGCCGCAGCGTTTATCATTACCCTCTCTCGTCTGGGCGCTAAGAAAGGAGCCCTCAGCCAGAGCAGCAGCAGCCAACACATTGCTGACTGTTGCTATCTGTAAACTATGCCGCCGAAACATAATTTCAGCCAATCAGCGTCGTCAGATCTGATGGTCACAGGGCGGCAATTTCAGCGCCCGATGCAGTCTGTGAGTTGTTTGGAATCGTATCCAAGGTGACGCTACAGTCAGTAGTTGATGAGGATGGCTGCGTCTGCAGGTGGAGACTCCGGGTGCTAGTGGATCGCCGGAGCTGTAGATTAACATTTACATGCTTATTGTAGTTGTAAGAGCAATGCCTGTAGCACCATGGAGCATATGTGTGGGCTGGACCTGTATTTTACAGGAAAGGAGTAAGCAGAGGGTCGAGATTCTTATTCAGTTTTCTGTGACCCCTCACCCTCTCAGACTTTGAGTTGCGCGCTGCTAAAGAGACACGCTACCATGGAAACCAAACAATGGTGTAGCTGTATTAAAGTCAGAGTGGAAAGAGTCGTGGGTAAATCTAATCTTGTCAGAAATCGGGAGAAATATGACCCCGGGAGGAAACCGGGAGAGGACAATGAAATTGGGAGTCTCCCGCGAAAATCGCGCACACACACACACACACACACACACACACACACACACACACACACACACACACACACACACACACACACACACACACACACACACACACACACACACACACACACACACACACACACACACACACACACACACACACACACACACACACACTGTTCGTATTTAGTCTCCTGATTTTAAATGGGAATTAAATCATTTGAGTGTTCCCAAAGCCCCTGTGTTCTGCAGTTTGTGTGGGCCTACTGTACTGTTGCACAGTTTATATAAACTATGTCCAGGACAAGATATTTGGAAGATTCATAGCTATCCACACTGAAGATTATGGATGATCTCATATCACCTCAATTTGTCTTTCCCCCCCCCGTCATTTCTTCCGGGGGAGCATCCAGACCCCCCTAGTATGGTTTGGTCACCATTTCCATAGCCCCACCAAAAATATTTTCCACCAGCCGCCAGCCGTAGTGCTGCGCTGAATGTGGGCATGTACTTACCTTACATGATGCGATGAGTCTAAACTGGGAAACAAGAAAGGGTTAGACAGGAATGAGCAGGGAGAGAGAAGAAAAAAAGGATAGGGTGAGCTCCCGCCCCGTGTGATACTGACTATTGCATGGAGCAAGACTTCTGACGGCGCAGGCAGTCTGCCAGACTTCTGACGGCGCAGGTAGTCTGCTGGGGCTTATTAAAGGGTCTCGTCTCCCAGCCCCCTGTTATACTGACTATTGCATGGAGCGAGACTTCTGACAGCGCAGGCAGTCTGCAAGATTTTATTTTAATTATTTTGTTTGCGTATGTGGGAGAAGTGAGGACCTACCTATACCTTACCTAGATTTACCTTTACCCTGAACCTTGAAACAAAAGATAGCAATAACATATGTCGGACATTCTCGTGAATTTGTTGCAAACTGCCCAGCGCTGCACTTGACGCCTAGTTGTTACGTAGAGGTGAGGCGCAGGAGGCGCAGGAGATGAGGAGAAGCTTCGCATGCGAGAATGTAAGGGCCCGTTCAGCGTGAAGACCAGAATTGCCAGCATTTTGAGCGGCCCTGATTCCGGTGATGCCCTCTCGAGAGGCTGAAGGCGTGCGTCAATTGTTTGAATGAAGTGTCAGGATGCAGGGTGTTGATCGAGCTATTACCCGGGGGCGGCTGCTTCCCATAATGGTGAGCATTAGAGCGAGCCGAGGAGGTTTTCCGGTAAACCAGAGGAGCTTCTGTGGTGCCGGCTTCCTTATCCTTTTTCCTCCCGCGTCCGGGTCTGCGGGGTTACCGGGAGCCGCTGACTCGAGCTGGGGAACGCCGCCTGTAGCTTGATCTGCGAGCTTGCGGAGCTGGTGAAGAGATAGGCATGGAGCTGGAGTAATGCCCTGCTGCTGCAGTTGGGAAAGGAGGAGATCTGCCTGTGCTGCAGGTGAGCTGATGCGGGATACCAAGCGGCAGCTTTAGGAAGTCGAAGCGATCTCAGGCAGCTACTCAATACAAAGTGTTGTCCTAACAAAAGACAATGTCCTGCATGGCCACATGCAAGATGCCATTATCGTTCAATAAGGGGTAACAGTGCATACTTTCTCTCAAAGGCATTCATGATTTTGTGCTTGCTTGTACACATGAAAAGTGACAGAAGCGGTTGTGAGGATAATATAAAAAGAGAACAGTTAGAGTCCTTTCTGCTGTCTCCTCTCTGCACGCCTGGACAGTCACAGGGTGAAGCAATGATTCTTTAGATTTGGAGAAAGTAGTTTTAGGTTAGGTTTGACACGTCAAGCATTTGTTTCAAATCATTGACACTGGAACATTATACACATCCACAAAATAATTGTCCAACCAGATAGATTTGTAGCGGGTCCGAAGCTTGCTAAGAAATCAAATAATATAATAAAATAGCATGTTTCAACTGTCTAGTCCTGTGGAATAAGTTCAATACCAATTCAAAACCCGTTAACTCAATCCTATTGAATGCGAAATATCCAATAATAAGTAATTTGCCTTGAGTTAAAAAGTATATGATGGCATGTGTATCTAATGGCGCATTTCCACTGCAGCGGGTAGCCCCGTTTAAGCGTCCTTAATCGTCCTCAAGCGGCCAGGCCCATTTTTGGTGGCCTTTCCATTAGGGCTGTGCAATTTAATCGATCCTGCGATATATATCGATATTTAGCTTTCCGAGAAAGTATCGATATTTCAGCCGCGGGTATCGATACATTAAGTCTGATAACTGTGTTCGTTATTCTCGCGTCCAGGAGAGAAGCTTTAAAAAGGAGACTAATTGAGTCTCTGAGAATGTTCAAATGTATACTTTAATTAATAAAAAACGCGGTAATGTTACAAGCAGAAGATGGTTCAGTCAGAAAAACAGCTGTGTTCTGGCTCTCGTGAGCGAAGGGAAGAGAGCGAGCTCCACCTTTCCAGCTGTTAAATATCCTCTGCTGGCTCCTCCCTGTGAGCCGGTTGGCGCTGCTGGGGACCGGCCCTCCACGTCTCCAATGTTCGTTGTTGCGCATTACAGAGGATTCAGACATTGTACATTAAATATATAACTAAACACGCCTTTTCTCCTCCTTATCTCTTTCATGACTTTTCATTTAATACATTTTAAACGCTATAATCAATACTCCAAAAATACCTCACGGCTGGTATCATTTCCGGTAGTTCCGGATGTTGTCTCATGCTACCCATGTCTGTAAACAAACGTATTCAAATAAACTGTACCTTCATTTAATATTCATCAATAATAATATCTCAACGTCTATAGTTGTAGTGTTGAAATCAGTAGGTTTCGGTGTGCAACACTCCGTGTCATATCGCTACTAAATTCACCTCTATAGTAAATGGTATATTAGCCACATGCTAAATGCTAACCGGAGATGAAGGATTTTCAGAATAAAAGCTTAACAACTGGTTGTGCACAAGAACTTCTGGTTTTTCAGTATAAAACAGCATTTAAACTGACAGTATGTTTATGGTACTTTATGCCATCAAAACATTGATTTTAATTTCTAACAAGTCTCATTCAAATCCCCCCGTGTTCCGCCACCTGCTGCACCTTTTAATTCTCCTTTGTCCATTGTGATACTGCACTTTATGTACTTACGTTTCAAAGGCTTGTAAGCTACAGTTTGCACTGTTTCAATAAATGAAACTAATTTTCTCACCACATCTTTTGATTCATTTTGTCCAGCATTTGCAAGCTGTAGACTCTCTGTCAGAGCCATATATTGTATAATTGATGCTTTCAGTTTTCAGTTGAATTAATTCAATCCAAGTCAATGGAACACTCACAAGATGTCACCAAAATCACACTGTCCCTTTTAAAATCTTTCAGAAAATGATATAAGTGTATCGAATTATATCGTATCGAATCGTATCGTTGGCTGAATATTGTGATATATATCGTATTGTGAGCTGAATATCGTATATCGTATCGTGAGATTAGTGTATCGCTACAGCCCTACTTTCCATATAGCGTAGCACCGGCTAGCGGGTACTTTTTCCCTCTTTTTCCGGCCCCATAAAATCGTGATTCTATCAGGCCAGGGCTGAACTAGTGACGTCAACACTCTCGACTGCTGATTGGTCAGAGAGAATCGTCACAAGATCGCGCGCGAGATCATCGCGAGCGTCACATATATATCTAGAAGCAAGCTTGCAGCATTTTTATACAAAGCATTTTTGTAAACGGAGGAGCTACAAAAATGGCAACGTCCAAGAAAAGCACTGTGGTCGACCGAGGAGGTGACGACGTTCCTACATCTCATTGGGGATGATAAAATCCAGCGGGAGCTCGACGGAACAACTCGAAATGTGAAGAAGAAAAAAAGCTGATTGCCCCACCTACACTGCGTTGCTACCCCAGGTCCTAAACTGTAATGGAAATGCGCCACGGCCTCCGACGGCCAGCGCGGCAGCCCGAGGCCTGAGCGAGGACGCTTAAACGGGGCTACCCCGCTGCAGTGGAAATGTGCCATTAGAGTGTGTGAATGCTAATACTTAGCTCATTTTTTAAATACATTTTATCTATCAAGCTTTACAAGTGCTCAAATATGCTTTACAAAGATACAAAGAGAGACAAATAAGGTCCAAATAAAATCGTGTGTGTGTGTGTGTGTGTGTGTGTGTGTGTGTGTGTGTGTGTGTGTGTGTGTGTGTGTGTGTGTGTGTGTGTGTGTGTGTGTGTGTGTGTGTGTGTGTGTGTGTGTGTGTGTGTGTGTATTGATGTGCATTATTGTCAAAGTGAAGCTCTGCATGTGTATGTTGACGTCTCTATATGTGCACGAGAATGGACTGATGTATGTCAGTATGTGCTGGTGTGTGTGTGTGTGTGTGTGTGTGTGTGTGTGTGTGTGTGTGTGTGTGTGTGTGCTTTAGGCTCTAAGCCAGGACCGCCTTGGCAGAGTAAAGATGCTAACAGAGACAGACAGGCTGCCATCTCCCTCAGCTGCTTGGCTATACCGCACAAAAACACACACTCAAAAACAGACACGCACACTAGTTATAGATTGACTCGCATGTGACACATGTGACGATCACATCAGTCCTCGCTCTCACACAGTGCAGAGTGCTCACATCAGCAAGAAGAAAACGTCCATGTACAGAGAAAGAGGAAAAATCATTGCTGACTCTTTGAAACCAAGTTAATTGTTTTCAGAAGAGGGTGAGAGGTCATGTGCCTAGCTGTAAAATACAATGTCAAGGAGAACAGAGTATGGGCGAAAGGGAGGGGGAATTCAAAACAGTGTATATAATATCCTGTGATGTAACAATGATCTCACTCGACTGCGGTCTAAACCTCTCCTCCCTACACATGTGTTCAGATTTAGCTCTGCAGGTCACCCTTGAAAAAGAGATCTTTTGATCTCAAGGGGCTTTCACCTGGTTAAATAAAGGCTACAAACATGATTTGATCCAAAGTGACATTTGAATCTGTTTTTTATTGTACTTTTACACAATTGTAATGTGAGCCTAACACTTTTAATTGTTATTAGAGACCGTTTTGCAATTGATTCACACCAGCTACTATGCCAAATCTGGTGTGAAGTAGCAGGGAAATCACCATTTCCCCACTTCCTACTTCTCTACTTTCAGCGCCCTTTTTTGGACCACAGCCATCTTTAAACTAAGCAGCTATTTTGATCTCAAAACAGAGATCAGACCTGTGCATTATTGTGACGTCCAATGGGGCCACAGGCAGAAGTAGGGAGGCAATGCCTAGTTTCAGTAGTTTTTCCTTAGTGAGGTAGCGTGAGTATAATATGTGCAGGATGTTTCAATATTCCTTTTCAGGGTTATTGAAACATCTTGCACATATTATACTCATGCTACCTCATTGGATTTCAATTTAAACTTAAAAAACTGCACGCAACTTTGCACACTTTTGAATTTGATATAGTATGTCTTTATTTTATTCAATTCTTGTTGTAGATTTGTCTAGGTATTACAGGAGTATTCTTATATATTCAGTGTTTTTTTATAGTCTTTAGATGTTCTATTGATAAATATATTTTCTCCTGTTGATATGTATATATTTAATGTGTATGTTCATCTTTTTTTATCTTATTTGTATTTTATTATATGTGTAACTCATGTGTAAAACCTGCTAACTTTCCCAATTTGAGATAAATATCTAATCTCATGCCCATACAGTGTATTCGCCCCAGATCTACTGCTTTGCATTCCTATTTGTTTACGCAATTAGAAAAAGGCCATGAGAGTTTAAAACTGAATGTGTTGATGTTGTATGCACACATTGGCTTTAGAGGCATGAAGAGATTGTGCATGCATGTGTATAAGCAAGGGGGAAAGAGACAAAGTCATTGGTTGAAAAACTGGAGACGAATCTACTGTGTGTATTTCTGTGTGTTGTGTGTCTGTGAGAGATTGTGTTTGTGAATGTATCTGAATTATGTGTTTATCTGGATATGTGAACGCAAAGCACCTTGAAAACAGTTGGAGAGTGTTATATCTATGTGTGTATGTCTGAGGAAGTGTACATTTGAAATCAATAAAATAGTCTCGTGAGCGTATTGATGATGAAGATAAACGAGAGGATATTGAGTCAGCGAAATGACGGCTCATTTTGTCTGCAAACCGTCCTCTTCTATTGTCTTTCCTTCAACTATCTTTCCTGTCAATGTGTCCTTTCCTCCTGGAGTTTTTCACAATAATAGCCCGATGACTATTGATGCGGAGCAGGCCTGAGGCAAGATTACTGTTATTAAAAGAGAATTACAAGCTGAGCGGTATTTGCTCTGCTTCAAGGAACACACACGTGTGCACACAAGCACTCGAACATTTAAATGAGTCAAGTCGCAAGCACACATTCAGGGAAACAGCTTAAAGTCAGCAGGTTTGTGTCACTGCTTCTTCATATTCTGAGCAGCAGTTTCTGAATCAGTAAGCTGTTTGTCGTATTTGCAAAGCAACTTTTGATTTGTAACTTGAGTAAAGGTATTATTCACCATGGCCAATTGGTTTGGATAAACAGCAGAGGAACCAAGTACTTAGAATGAGATCCAGAATGACGAAAATAAAAACTTCCAAAAATGTTGGATAAAAAGTATCACAGTTTATTCCTTGTCAAT
The DNA here is from genome assembly GCF_902827115.2 of Pseudochaenichthys georgianus. Lineage (NCBI taxonomy): Eukaryota > Metazoa > Chordata > Actinopteri > Perciformes > Channichthyidae > Pseudochaenichthys > Pseudochaenichthys georgianus. The sequence continues at coordinate 37,306,349 of NC_047507.1, read as the reverse complement.
TTACTCTGTGTTTGTGTCTTGGAATGATGAAACTTTGTTTAGTTTATTTCAGTGCAGAAAAAAAGTCTCTCGACAGAAGTCTGACTTTTCTGTCTGAAAACAAACAGGTCACACACACACTCAGGTCATTGCTGTTGGCTCTGCAAGCAAAAGCAAAGGGTGAACAGGAAGGACCAGGTGGGCCACCAATATGTAGAGACAGAGGGGGATGATTCACGTACATGGTTTGTCGTTTTTTGGAAAAACATTTATCTGATGTTTATTAATGAATTTAATTTTGTACTTCCCTTTGCTCTAATTCTGCCGTAAAGACGCCTTTTATTAGTATCAGCTCTGATTGTTGCAAAATAAATGACCTGGAGGAATCATTTTAAGTGAGATGCTCAGGCCAATTAAGTATTATATCTGATATTAATTAGCATTTAATAATAATAATTCAATAATACTTGTTTTATTACTACTTAAAGTAGCATATTATAAGCACTTGCTACTATGGCTGCTTAGTATAAATAGCTCTGGGTAGATCTGGGTAGGTATAAGTATACATGGATAGTGTATTATGTATTATGATTTACAATAATTTGGGAAACTCTTGGGAAAGTATTTTCTTAATAACAATGTATTTTCACTTGTGATACAGTCAAATTGTGTGTGAGCATCTGCAGAGACCCTGCCATCTACCTGTATTATATATTTAATTTTCATTTGTGCTGCTCTGCCTTCAGCGGTCACTCCTACAGATGTAGCACTCCAGATAGGACTCCACACAGCAGATTCCAACCAGAAACCCAGCGGATCCCAGTGGCTGGGATTTTAAAGCCCTCTCACTATTTCCCAAGAGGGCGTTGCCAGATTTCCCCATTTGTTCAATTTCAGGATTTAACCATGAGATGGCGCTTCATTCACAAATACACAACTGGTTGAACTTTGGTCTTCAGTTTGTTTCCTGGACTTTCAGTACTTCAGTAATGTTTGCAGCTCTGCAGTTGTGTTTGCTGAATAGCATTTACTCACTTATTTGTTATGGTTTTCACAGGCTATTATAACGAAAAAACATCAGTATTTGAGATCAAATAAAGTATATCTAATCTTATTATCTTAATTGTAATTCAATAATATACAGTCTTTATATATTAAATAATCATAATAATAATGTAAATGTTTACAATTCTTTATTTTGTATGCTCATACTTGTACCTTCACAATTGTTTGCTTTAATATGCAGTATAATTTGTGTAATAATGTTTTACACAGTACAGTAGATCGAAGTAAATTAACTTATACATTATCATGTATTATATTGTGTTGTATTATTAAGTAATATCATACATTAACCCCAGTATAGCAGATACCACATTGAATGGATGAATACATTTATGCATCAATAATTACAATGGAGTATTTCTAAATACAAGTTGTAAAAATACTTATATGTATTTAATACTAATAACATAATGATTCATTTTACTTTCAGATGTTAATACTTTTCACTTGGGCAATTGACCATTTTGAATGCATTTACTTCTAATACGTATTTTTACCTAGGTAAATAATCTCAATACTTCTTCCACCTCTGAGTTTGGGCCCTGTCACTGTTTTTAAAACTTTAAGTAAATGTTTGATATTTCCAGAGACCCTTTCAGACCACTGCTGGAGAACAGAGGGAGGGGGGGGGGGGGGGGGGGGGGGTGGGAGAGTTGTGTCACATTCCGATGGCCCATTACTAGGTTTGAAACAAATACCTCATTCACACCAACACAACTCCGGTTCAAGCTCCGTGCTAGAGCTTTTCAGGTTCAGAACCGGTTCTTTGGTTTAGCTCCGGCTCTTTTCACACCGCCCAGAGTCCGACTGGTGCTGCGTCTTTGCGTCATCGTTTGCGTCATGACGTAACCGTTTGCCTGCTTCATAAAGCCAAACCGTGCGGAAACCCCTCACAGCTCACACCAACAACAACAATGGTCGATTGTGTTGAAGCGCTTCTCGTTTTGGTTTTGCTCTGTTGAAACGAAATGGAAGAAATGGGACGACTTTACTACCAACTTTACAGTCGTTACATGCTACATTCAAAACTGCTTTACAATCGTAATCATCAACTTCAACGACGATTCCCCCTGCCCCCGCCTCGACGTAAGTGTGACGTATGTGGTGCTTTTGCTCTGGCCGGACCATTTTTTTGTGCTTGAAACTAACCAGATTCCGGAGCTAAGAGGCTGCTCCGCTGCGGTGTGAACAGGACAACCCGGTGTTTTTCAAGCTCCAGCTCCGAACCGGCCCTGAAACACCGTTGGTGTGAATGAGGTAAAAGAGAGTCACAGCCCTGCGTTGATCACCTTAAGGGAGCTGTCGGGGGGTGGGTGGGTGGTGAAGGGTACATGATCAATGTTTATTTAAAAATGTTTGCAGTTGCGAAAGCTCTAGCCAATCGGACAAAAAAAAGGATCAGTCTGTGTGTCGAGGAGGAACTAGAGGCACCACTCTGCCTTTACAGCCATGGTCCGGTCTGACAGCGCTTAGCTCTCTGCGGCAGAGAGGAAGAGACAGATCACTGCTCTAAACATAGTCAAAAATCGTACATCCAAAACCGAATAAATATAATTAATTATTATTAATATGTTAAGTCTTGTTCATTGTTTTTCACTCCTGTCAGACTGAGAGGATCGTATAACCTCAGTTCAGTGAGGTAAGGACTCTCTCAGATAGTTAACTTTAGTGTAGGTTATCTCAGTGGGTCTCAAACGGTTTGGTCACCATTTATGTAAACAAGTATTTGCGAGGAACACATTTATATGATCATTATAGTTATTAAAGAATAAGAGAATAAATGAAAAACGGGTACGAAATACTATAGGACAGTAACACAAGAATACAGTTTAAAACGGGAGTGATTAGTAAAATATCCATAAAGAAAAAGTACATCTGTTTACAGTTCTGTTTCATATGGATGCTGAGAGATGTATCCCTCTTAAGATTGATGCTTTTAACTTCGGGGGAGCATGCCCCCAGACCCCCCTAGAGGAGGTTAGGTCCACACACCTAAAACATATTCACATGGATAGGATACTAAATACATTTGCACACTTTTTATATGGTGGCCTATGTCCTTATGTTTCTGTTTTGGTGGTCGTGCCACAACCGTGCATGTATGCACAGGTCATAGGTGCGCTATGAAATAGCACTACACCCCTGCAATGTGTGTGAAAGACAATACGCTTTACAGCATGTTTTTTTAAATTGAAGTTGCGTTGGTGTTTGTGTGTTGGTTGTTGACGGCACTGTGTGCCCCCCCTTGGTAAATGATTGCCCCCACATTCGATTTGTTCTAGAGCCGACCCTGGTTTCATCCCTCCGATTATTCTATGACGTTCAAAAAGTTGAAAGTGAAAGGCAGGACACATCTAGCACTCAACGGCCGCCATCAACGGAAGTTACTGCTGCTATCGTGGTTATTCCCTCAAAACAGAACTATACAAATATAATACATTTTTTCTATATAATATACAGTATGTACCACTATACTAGTGTCGGAAAAATCCCTCTAATTGTTTCGAGCAGTTCGTAATGATTAACTACCCTGAACGATAAAGTTGCTAGCTAGATAGCTCGCTAGCTATAAGTGGCAATCACCAATTCATGAGGGCACAGCAGTAGTGTGTGATTTAAGATAACCTCACCTCGTCAAAATTCAGCCACTGTGCACGTGTTCACAGTGCAGTACTAAGGAGTGTATCAGAATTGAGACACATTATCTAGCAAGACTGAAGATAGCTAAACTTGCTATAGTTGTTGAGCGGAGAGGAGGGTCTGAATATGAGTGTTGTTTTGACAAACCACATCGAACTAATTCTACTCATTGTGCGTTTAGCTGTGAGCATGAATGCTAATACACTCATACTTAATATTCATATTTACCAATACTTCACTCATACATTTAGCATTACTTGAGTTGATTAACATCCGCCTCCTACATTGTAATTTGTAAACGTCACTTGTTCCCTCTAGAACGTTTGTCCAATAAATCAGGCTGACGGATTAATCAGATATAATTAAAACTCTTGAATTAATCAGCGATCAGTAGGAGTGATGTATATGAATATCTGATTAGTTTTAACTGCAGAAGAAACTTTGAACATGTGACGTTAGATGACACTCACTTTATTTCTATAACATATTCGTTACTCCCTAAAAAGATTGCTGACATTTTCGGAATACACTTCAAACTGAGTAGTTTACAGCTGAATTATAACCTTTTCTACACCCATAATATTACAAGTAAACCTTAATTATGAGCTCCTATTGTTCTTAAATAAATAAAAAACTGTCAAACTTTAATATTATGCAAAGCCCTTTTTTCGGTTTGACAATCTTCCAACACGCTTTGAACTTTAACCTGTAGAAGTGCACATTTCCGCTGCACTGAGCTCTCGTTGCTATTTAAATGCTAATCAATTAATTACCGGGAACATCATTATGCTCTCACTGCAGTTCACTATAAACCATGTCAATCCAAGCAAACATCCCTGCTAGGGAGGGAGAGAGAGAAGAGTAACATTAGTGTTTAAATTAGGTCTGATTGAATCCTCATTCTCAATTTCATAATGAAAGTTTTCCCTCTCTCCCCCTCTACTCTTCCACTCTATCACACACTACTCGGTCTGTGTGTGTGTCTGAGTCAATCACTGAATGTAATGAGGAAGTGATGAGAGGTGCACACACACATTCCAAAACACACACACACTTGCACAAAGTCTCAGAGGTGTACTCGCACATTGCTGATAACCAGGCACACACACACACACACACACACACACACACACACACACACACACACACACACACACACACACACACACACACACACACACACACACACACACACACACACACACACACACACACACACACACACACACACACACACACACACACACACACACACACACACACAGAAGTCTGGGAGAAATTAGCACTCTGCTAATTCATTTCCATTGTTTAAATGCATGGTAATTCTTTGGGATATGGGAGGAGGTGAAGGATAGGGGGGGGGGGGTAGTGTGTAGAGGGTTGAAACTTCAAAACCAACTGCAGTAATATTGGAACAAATCGTGCATTACAGCTCTGGCTTAATTATTATGCTAATCGAGCCACCCTGCGGGGCTCAGAGAAGTGATGTAACGCAGAGAAATAAATATATAAATGCACTGTTTTCACACTGTTTCAGTCAACTTTGGTTTTTATTCGCAGTTTATTGGATTAATGTTTTCTTTTTTTTCTTCTAAGTCAGACAGGAGGGAGTCGAGGCAGGAAGAAAGAACGTTTAAATTGGGCTGCGAGGTGGGATTTGTACTCGTTACTAAAGAGGAAGGAATTTCTTGTTTTGTTTTGTGTGAAACTGTGTTTAACTAATCACTTTAATTGTCAATGTTTTTTTTGTATCTGCAGTATAACACTGGCTGTAGTCATCCGCCTCTATCAGTAAAGTCTCATTTAAAAGTCAACCTGTGTGTTTCTGTATTGCAGAAACTCAATTTGTCCTCAAAGAGGCCCTATTATGCTTTTTGGGGTTTTCTATTTCCTGTAGTGCGTTATATGGTTTGTGTGCATGTAAATGCTCTACACAGGCTCACATCCTTGTGTTCCCTCCACAGCTTTTTGAACAATAAAGCAAGGAGACCTGTCACAGTAGAGGCACAACATACAAATATGAACACAATAGGGCCCCTTTAATCACAAAATAACATTAACAAACCATCATTTCCAGTTTGTGCCAAACAAGCAAATGACCAGACTCTTTGTAATTATACTCATAGAAGCAGCTTTTTCTAATTCCTAATTCCTGACATCCCGCTTCTTTGTGTGCACCACGCCCATAATATCACTGTTGAAAGTTACTTCAGCCGTTCCAGGGTCCCTGCTTTAAAATACATGAGTAACAATTGATTTCTCCTACAGTGTGTCTCCTTCTCTGTCTATTCCTTCGCTGGAGTTCTTGAGTACCATAAGATTTCAAAGCAAAGATATGTACTTCACAAGCTTAAATGTAAACTGTGTATGAAGCCGTATTGTAGAGACCATTAGCAGTGCTTTTCTATCTAAGTGAGACATAATGTAGACTAATGGATTGAGATAGGAGAAGCAGATAAGGTGGCCAAAGAGGCTTGAGAACCATCCGTAGACATGTTGACGTTGTTTCTCTGCAGAAGTGTCGCAATTAGAATATGTTGTAACCAACGTGAATTAGTTTACACAGCTGTTAATAACATACCAACTACATTCTAAAAACACATGGGAAAGTTACACCAAATGTATTCGCCAGTTCACCAACGTGGTACTAACCCTACACACAGTCTCTCATAATAGAGAGTATTTTCCCCATTTGTACTTGTTTTCTATTTAACCTTGCCTGAAGTCCATTTCCAGCCAACAGCCCTCACCCTCTGCCTGCCCTGCTCCACAACAACCCCGGATCAACTCTCACTGAACTCTCTTCTCAAATAAAGCTGCTTGAGAACTTCTTAAAACCTCTATTCAAGCTTTGCACTTTCACAGCACACAAAAGGTAACTAAGCCTTCCTAAAGTTGGTCAAATGGGGACATTCAGAACATACAAAAGAGAAATACAAGCAAAGGTTGGAAATGTGAAACCCAATTTTGATAAATTGCCCAAATGGACAATGTGACACTACTCCAGGATGCATTCCACAGCGAATGGGCAGATATGCACAGGTGTTGAAGTGGGCTCAGCATCACATTCCTGCTTCTCTCTATGGGTCGGCGGATTTCTCAAGGTGTCTTTAGAAGGAAAATAATTGTGTTTAATCAAGTTGGTAGAAGTATTTGACTAGGTTCATTATGGGGCTTTGCTTCGGGATCCTGATCACCGTGTCAGTGTTCTCTTTTCATTAATGACCGCCTCGCTGCAAATGACCATGTTTGTTACAAGACTACATAAACGAACGACTTGACGCACAATATTATTAACAAGTTATTGAATTGATTTCAAAAGGATTGTATTGCTTCCCCTAAGACATTATGCCTTCCACTGCGAACCAACGGCTAGAACTGTGGAAACAGCAACATAACTAAAAAGGAGGGCAGCACTGATGGAGGTCTTCTTTAATTGTCGAAGTCTGTTCTCACGTTCTGTTCCATTAACCAGTCTTTAAACATTGCAGAGCCCGTACCGTGTTCCTGTGAGTGTTCACTTCCTGTCTGATGTATCCGTCCATTGCTCTTTTAACCTCTTTCCTTCTCTTGCTCTCTTTTTATTTTCTTTACTGGGCTCAGTTAAGCTATCATCAATCCAAAGTGGTGTGCTCTCCACAGATATAAAAAAGTGAATATACAAAAGGTACTCCTTTGTGGTTTTTGACAGGAAAAAACAAATGTTTGTTGTCCACAGCTTCTTTCTGCAGATTGATGTGACTGTACATAGTCTCTTGATCTTCTGTTAGTAAAAAATAGTACACCTCTGGAATGTGAAAATGGACCAATCAGGATCGAGTATTCAAACAAGCTGTGTAATATATCGATATAATATTGATATAGTTATTGAGGTAAAATTGCAGGTGTCGTTAGTCAACCCTTTGATATTGCAATATTGATATTGAGTTATTTGGTCAGAAATATTGTGATATTTGACTTTCTCCATATTGCACAGCCATAGTTCCTAATGTAATTAAATTGCATACTACAACAGCTTTTATGATCATCATCAGAAGGCCACATTTTGAATGTTTGAATGTTTGAGAAAATAGAGCCCAATATTTATATTTCATTTTCTGTATTTCAGGACAATATATTAGTTGTTTCCGTAAAGGAAGACATATCGAAACGTTTGCCATTTGTTTGCTAATGTGGGTCATCTCGGTATGCATCCGTCAAACTGACATCAGATATGGATCCCATTCAGAAATGTCCGTCCAAAAATTGGATCCAAGCAAAAGGTGAAATTGAGTGGAGCTCGGAGGCCCTCGGAGGCGTGGGGGCCAGCGGCTCTTTTGAATTCACACAAAGCAGAGTCGCATTTCATCGTCTGGCTGCGCTCGAGCCTCTGCCAATCATCCTCCTGCGGAGCAGAGCGAGCGAGAGGTGCATCGCCTCTGAGCTTTATGCAAATGAAACGCCGTGCTTGTCAGCAATGCAGAAGCCAATGCCAATCAAACAGTGTGTGTGCCACCGTGTGTGTGAGGTTGTAGAGTTTATGTGGGCGTGTTTTTTCGACTTCTTGTGCAAAGTAACACTTAGTATGCATATATGTTGTGTATCTGTGTGTGCTTATGAAGAAGATTGTGTGTGCATTATGTGCTTTTTATTTGTTTCTACATTTATCATATTCTGAATGTAATGAGACCTTGTCCAGCATGTATAGGAGCCCAGCACGTGTGTATGCATGTGTTGAGCGATGCGAGTGTTTGAAGTGAAAACGTATATGCCAGTAATGCGTATGTATGCTCAGGTGCACTTTTTGTTACGTGTGAAAGCTAAGTTAGCGAGCCTTTACAATAATACGCTCTGACAACGGCAGATGCAGCAAAGAGGAAACATCGATGCGTTTTGCTTTGGATGGCCCAGGGTGCTTTTGCTACATCCACTGAGTTATTTTCATTGAAGAATATGGACATACTAGAGTCTATAAAACGCTTATTTTAACAAGGTAAACAGACCTCAAGCTAAAATCCTTAACATGTAGTGTCCAGATTGTGCTGTCCTCGCAGTCCAACCCGTTGCCTGATTAAAATACACCACTCCAGGATCATGTCTTGTCCAAGATTCATGTTATTGTTTCCTTTTTATCTTCATTGTATATGTGTGCACTGTGCAGGTGTTGCAAGGCCAATGTAAAATGTAGGCCAATGAAAAGTTAATTGCAAGTTTTGTTTATTTGAATATAACAAGTCAAGAAAGGCTAAATAACTCAAATGCACCATCCTCATAGACATGTACAATTTGTTTTAATCCTCAACTGAAAGGGACCTGCAAAAAAGAGCATGTATTTATTGTTTCCATGCTTGTTTGAAAATGTGTACCATACCCTGCAGTGTGTTTCACCTTCTGCTCTGTCCATTTGGGCTCATGGCATCACCAGTCTCACTTGGATCAAGACCAACACAATTAAACCCAGAGTTGGACAGGGGTGAGAGCGAGCTCCGACTCCATGATGCATTGTGCATATTGGGTCTAACGCAGCAGATGTTTTTGTCTGTATTTAGATTGAAGTACATTTGTAACAGTTCCAAGTCCTGTGGAAACAAAAGAACAGGACTGGGAGGATCGGAAAAGAACTACAACATCTACAACAGGAGTCGTTACATTTATACACTAGAACATACTTTGAAAGAACTCTGCTCAGCATCAAATGAGCAGTAGTGCTGGAGCATGTGAACAGATGTTCCAGTCTAAATACAGAATAACAGAAGCTTGTCTTCCTTCACCTATTATTTTCACAGCATTTCAAAAGAATCAGATTAGAGACTCACTAAAGGCATCACTTGTTAATTTCCAGATCAAGGTTCTGCAACAGGCTTCATACCCCCTAAGAGAATGTGGTTACGATTAGGGATGCTCCAATTTTGGGGCCGATCGCTGATCCGTTCGAGTGGGCGGGGCCTATGGGGATCTTCCATTTAAAGTGATGTTTAAAACTCAGTTAATGCTCGTTCACTGGAGCTTCCACAAACAACAACCAACATCATTATTACATTCAAACGAAGTACATTATTCAAGTTTACATTAACTGTGGAGAATAACACGGGAGAAATGAGCGGAAGAATAAATATATGTATAGCTAGTTTAGCTTGTTCCAGAGGTAGATCAAATAGCTAAGTGTGTTAGGTCTAACTCTTGTGTGTTGCTCCGCACAGCGGTCCGGCGGGCGGAGCTGCAGGATTTCTGCTTCACACTCGTTGCATACCGCTATGTTACTGTCTTTTTCGGACACCTTAAAATACTGCCAGACCGGTGAAGCCATTTTGGAGAGCTTGTTTTGCCGCGCACAGAGAAAAGTGAAAAATGTATTTTACGTCATCATTTTACGTCATGCGATCGGCTCTCGCGATCTGCATTTTTAGAGAGCACCGATCGATCGGCAGAGAGTGAGTATCGGCCGATGTCGATCGGCGGCCGATCGGGGCATCCCTAGTTACGATACAACTGTGGAGTATGACCCCTTTAAAATAATAGCTGGTGAATGCTTATGGTTATGTTCCCTATTATAGGACCAACATTATTCAAAACACATTATGTTTAGAAGAGCAGATGCAATGAAATTGAAGCAATACTGTGTGTCCTGCAAGACAAAATGTTCACCCCCAAAGCTAACAATGCTATATGCTAATGGTGCATTTCACAAAAATGGTGGAGCAGATGGTTAAACATTTGAGACAGAGGCACAGAAGGGACAATTCACACTGAAACATAAGCTGGGTATATAAACTGTCGACTGAAAAGAAAGCTGCAACTTAATCCTGCAGATTAATCACTCATGATTAAGTGTGGTCATGCAACGCTGTCTCTTTGAGTGGTGAACATTTGTATTCCTAAATATAAGCTTTAAATAAATTACTGTCCAAATATCAAACATAATAATGAACATTACATCCATGCAAAACTCTTGATTCGGATCTCTTTAAAGTGTGGCTACTGCTGAAGATGCTTAAAAAAGGTATTGATTGTTGAAAAACCTTCAAAATAAACTAGGTTAGAGTAGATCAGGCGTCACCACCCTTTTTGACACTGATCCCTGAAGGATATGGAGGGAGACTTGTTTGATAACATCTTTCTGAAGTAGATATATACGTTTGCAGTTTTACTTTAAGTAATGAATATATGCATGTAATAGGCAGTGGCGTTTCTATATGTACAAAAGTGGTGGGGCACAAAAAACGTAGATGTCTATATATAAGCTTCTGCAGTGAGGTTCATGGCTGGTGAGGCACTGCCACTGACTCTTCAGATTTACAAATATTATATTTTGACCTAAATCAAAATATAATATTATTTTCAAAAGCTTTTTTTGTCTGATGCTTCAATTAATTTTAAACAGACAGTTCAACAGAAGGATACCCAAAACATGTAATTTTATCATTTAAATATTGAATTGTTCTCTCTTAGTAAGATCCCATTTTCAATCAAATTGCAGTCTTACCTTGACTTGAAGATGAAGTCCATGTGCCTATCCTTCTGGACAAACATCTCTATTACTTTTTTGTAAAAGTCCTCCTTATCTTCTTGTAGTTTAAAAAGTCTATCATAAATCTAATCGATAGATTTATGATTCGAAATTATGATAAAAGTAGGGTAGACATGTGGATATTATCCGGCTGAACAAAACGTGCATTTATCTAACAGGTTTGTTTCCCACAGATCTTATTTTGAGCTATTTTCTAAAATCCTATCGAGAAATCTCATTGCTTTTAGGTCGAGGGAAGCCATGCGCAGTTTACTTCCGGGTTTTAGGACGCCTCACTGCAGCTCTCTCGTCTCCTCTTCACACACCACACTTTTCGCGGCACACGTACTTACAGCCAATCAGCTCTGAATTATGTGAGATGACGTATGGTGGGGATGGCAGCTCTATGCCCCTATGGTCATTATGTTTTTGCCACACACATTAAATAGGAAAATATTCTGAGAATGCACAGTGTAGTTTTTACAGTCACCATTGACTTAGACAGTGAGAGGGAGGGGCAGGATCGGGATTTTGTCCCACATGGCTCTAAACAGCTTAATAGCACACACTGTAGCAGGCCCGGTTCCAGAACAAAATGACTAAGGGTGCACTGAGATTAGAGAGGGTGCAGTGGTAAAGTGCTATTCTTATAAGTGGGGAGTGGACCTAACACCCTCTAGGGGGTCCTCATCTCCTCTAGGGGGGTCCGGGGGCATGCTAAATATTGAAGTTAAAAGCATCAATCTGGTGCACTTTGAGAGCAAAATGAAGAGATCTATGGATACATCTCAACACCCATATGAAACAGAACTGTAAGCAGATTTACTATTTCTTTATGGATATTTTACAAATCACTCCCCTTTCAAGACCGAAATGTCTACATGCATAGCAGAAGATGGCATATTTTTTTGAGGATATTCCAGCCAATCTCTGTTTTGAAACCATGAGCTGCAAATGAGCACCTTACCCCACTGTACAGGCGAGTTGGGTACTTTTTTAATATACCTGGGCAGGCTCTAGTTTGCCGAGGTCCTCTGGCACTTGCGGGCGGTGGTGTTTGGGGCAATGAAGAGGGCGAGGCGGGCAAAGAGGCGGGCAAAAGAGGCGGGCAAAGCCGGCGAGTCGGGCGGGAGGACGTTAGTGTCCACGACAGTGGCCGCGGGTAACGTAATGTCCCCATGATCTGAACTGTTATTACCTGCAGTCGATGCAGTGTTACTGCTGGCGATAAGGGCTGGTTGTTTTTAACCATTTTCTGATGTCCAATCACTTACTGCTGTGTAAGCACTTTGCAAAATAACGAACGTGCAGGGGCACAGGTCACGCGCACCTGACATATAACGTTACTTACCGTTTAAATTGTCCAAATAAACGCAGCAGACAATGTTATTTAACCACAATTAAAATGTATTTTATTTCAACTATATTCTTCTTATTATTATTATACTATTTGTTATTATTGTTATTAGATATGTAATATTTTCACTTTTAATTAAAAAAATAATAATTCACTTTTAATTTTTCAAATGAGGGTGCATAACAACTCAACTGAGGGTGCAATGCACCCTTATGCACCCCCGTAGAACCGGGCCTGCACTGTAGACACTAATTAGAAGAACACAGACTAAAACAGCAATGTACAGACGAATCAGATGATTAAACATGATCTTAAAATATATTTAATATATTTTTTGCATTTTTTTGTAATCATTATTTTTAATACTTTCTGCTGACACTAGGTGGGGCTGTGCCCCCTAATGACCAGTCACCACTGGTAATAGGCTATATATAAGAGCATTATTTTTACTGATTACTGTTTCCGCACGATCATTATTAATAATTGTTATATATTATTATATACATTATTATTATTATACAAAGCTATGGTCAACACACGGATCAGATGAGAGAGTATTTTCCAGCTGTAGTGACAGTTGAGGACAATATAAAACGCTGCGGCTATTGGGCACAAACCGATAAATATGAACAGCACGATTGAAAAAGGTGTTTGAGTGTTTGCCTCGGACAGACGTGTCCACTTTGTTCTGACGGCAGATATATGAAAAACTGTTTTGGGTATCATGGTAAAACAGTATTGCATCTGCATTATAAAACAACAAGGCCCAATCTTATTCCAAATACATGTACACACAGCGTGCAATACACAATGTTTACTTTTTAATTTGGTCCTTTTTCCATGACTTCATATACTACACCACAATTATGTCATTCATTAATATGTAAATGATATGTCATGAAGTCAGTTTCAATTGAAATTCATCGTCCTCCGTTGTAGGATCATTCACCTTTGATGGAAAGAAGCCGTTGCCACGGGTCGAGCGTCTCAACGTGTCATGTATTAGCTCAAGTGTGATCTCTGGACATGCTTTATTTTAAGCGGGCTTTAATAACAACATATGGGCCGCACGCTTGTGGTTAGTGCTGCTACATTGCTCAGGCATGTGATTTGGAAGAGGGCGGCAATACAAATATGCATTAGCGAGAATAGAATAGGCCCATCACTGGTTCTTAATTAGCCGTGTGAGACGGAGTGTGTATGTGTGAGGGTATGACAGTAAAAGGACAGAGCATAAAGGTTGCCTTTTTCCTGGCTATAATGTGAATGAGGGGTCATTTGTATTTGTATATAAGTCTTTCGCAGACTTTGGTTCTATGGTGGCCGACAGGGGCAAACGCGCTACAAAGCCCAACACAGTTCAATTTGGAGATACGCCCTGCAGTTCAAAAAACTATAAAAATATAAAAACACAAATGTGCCAAACACATGCCGATGAAGAAACATCTTCACCAACCTGAAAATACATGCGCAGCATTTAAAAAAACATTCATGATTCCTTTCGATATTATTGCAGATCTGCTGTAAGCTAGCTAGCTAACACAGCTAACCTAGTCCTTTCAAATGTGACAAAACACTTACAGTTATAACACAGACTAACTCTGTAAGAGTGGCAGTTGGCTGTATATGCCGCAAAACCTCAACAAGCCCCTGGTCCCAGCTGTGTGCGTCACTTTTTAGTGTCCCCTTTTTGAGTTTCGAGCAGCGGTTTTTTATTTGCAGCTTTTGTATGCAGCATGTTCCTCCTAACGTGTGCAGCTGTGAGCCACAGTAGAGTAAGGCTAAATAACAAATTCACAAAGATTCTGAATTAGCACCCATATTTGTACTAATTGCTGGGCATGTGTCGACAACCGTAGTTTACTCTTGTTATAAACACAAACAGACAAATAGTACAGTGTGTATTCTGCTCACATTTTTGTAACCTCGCCTCTAACTTGTATGGTCACACAAACAAAACGGTTGCATCATCTTCTGCCTTGTCTGGGAATAAAATATTTCTTCAGAGTTGAGATATCCAGCAGCTGAACAGTGCCACGCAGACTCTGACAAAACGATTTCTAACATCAAAGTCAAACTCTCAAAGGGTTCTCCTCTTACTTTCTCCCCAATTCCCGCTTTGTATAAAAGAAAGATATCAAGGAGAAGAGTGTGCCGATGCTTTGTTGTGTTTCACATTCAGAGCAGTGACACCTGAGCTGCTGGTCCTGCCGCAGCCTCCTCCTCTCAGACGCCGATTGCTCCACTGGAGCATTCGGACTGCTGCACTCAGTCCTGCTGATGTGACTTTTAGTACTTCAAATGTTTTCTCAGCAGGCCTGCAGAGCAGGTTGAAGCAGTGTTATATTCTAGGTGTAACTTGATTGAAGCCAGCGTACTCACATTTTTTTATTCAAATTCTGGCCCTGTCTGATCACCTCACTTCCCCTCCCGTGTGATCCTGCCCCGCCCTGATCAGTTTCATGTGTATTTATGTTAACCGGTGTCGACAAGCGGTGTCTGCGTTGTGTTGACGATGGATGAGACCCGAGCCATCATACCGTGGAGACGACTGACAACAATACAACAAATCAGTAGTTATTAATGAGTTATCCCTCACACGGACTCCTCTCACGTGGAGCGTTCACACAACAGGGAAGAGGAAACGCGAGGGACACAATATGAAGGGGGTAAGTCCGCCCAAAGATAACCTCCCGAGTACAGTGAATACATTCTGGAGGTTCCGCCACTGATTGGAAACCTAGTCAGGTATTGAACAATTAATAAATAAAGAACACAGAATTATTAAATACAAAACACAGAATTGTTGTGATTATACTAAAAATGATATACAAAGAAATATTTAACACGAAAATCACTGCATATTTACAACTCTTCCATTTAGTCTGTGCTGTCCCATTTGTCAGAGCCAGTTTGTTTTGTTTTGGCGTGCCAGGATGTCCGAGTCTTTTATCTTAGAGTTTTGCTACATTGCGTTCTTTCAACATCTTAGTTAGTTGGGTGTTTGTGTTACTTTGTTCTATCTGTTTTAGAGTTGCTGGTGTCAAAGACACTTTGAGATTAGTTGGTGTGAATAAATTGGAAGAAATCACCTACATTTGAATTGTAATTGCTCAACTTGAATAATTGCTTGAATCTAATTAGTATAGCTTAACTTTAATTTCACAAAAGACAACGTTGGAATAGCATAATGTGAACCTAAATTAGTCTTGCTTTGGACCTGGATCTCTATAACATTTCAATTGAAATGAATATTAAAGCATTAAATCAACTTGCTCTGAAACCGTTTTAAACCCTCCCTGAAAAAAGCGAACTCTCTCTAGTATACTGTGTACTATCCCATTCAGTTTTCAAAATTCACAATTCATTTTTTTTTAAAGCACTTGTTGCTGGGATTAGGATTAGGGTCCTATGTTAGAATAACCTTTGTACACTTCTCACAGAAGCAACATTGGTCTGTAGACGTTGATGTCTCGTTGTTGGCCTTACAGTAATTAATTTTTAGCAATTATGTTGGTCCCTGCTTCCTCGAGAAGCTTGTTGCTTAAAGCATTGAGATGTTGACAGTCATTTGCCAGCTTTGTCTAAATTAAAAGTTCATTTAAAGTATGTAAAACTCTTCTGTCTGCTTCTTTCCCCTCGTCACTCCATTTCTGTTATCTTATCAACGTTGTGTATCTCTCCTCTCTCAGTTGTGTTTGTCTCTCCTGTTGATCCTCCTCTCGTTCTGCCTTTTCTACACCCATAATTACAAGTAACCTTAATTATGAGCTCCTATTGTTCTTAAATAAATAAAAAACTGTCAAACTTTAATATTATGCAAAGCCCTTTTTTCGGTTTGACAATCTTCCAACACGCTTTGAACTTTAACCTGTAGAAGTGCACATTTCCGCTGCACTGAGCTCTCGTTGCTATTTAAATGCTAATCAATTAATTACCGGGAACATCATTATGCTCTCACTGCAGTTCACTATAAACCATGTCAATCCAAGCAAACATCCCTGCTAGGGAGGGAGAGAGAGAAGAGTAACATTAGTGTTTAAATTAGGTCTGATTGAATCCTCATTCTCAATTTCATAATGAAAGTTTTCCCTCTCTCCCCCTCTACTCTTCCACTCTATCACACACTACTCGGTCTGTGTGTGTGCTGAGTCAATCACTGAATGTAATGAGGAAGTGATGAGAGGTGCACACACACATTCCAAAACACACACACACTTGCACAAAGTCTCAGAGGTGTACTCGCACATTGCTGATAACCAGGCACACACACACACACACACACACCACACACACACACAACACACACACACACACACACACACACCACACACACACCACACACACACACACACACACACACACACACACACACACCACACACACACCCACACACACCACACACACACAGAAGTCTGGGAGAAATTAGCACTCTGCTAATTCATTTCCATTGTTTAAATGCATGGTAATTCTTTGGGATATGGGAGGAGGTGAAGGATAGGGGGGGGGGGTAGTGTGTAGAGGGTTGAAACTTCAAAACCAACTGCAGTAATATTGGAACAAATCGTGCATTACAGCTCTGGCTTAATTATTATGCTAATCGAGCCACCCTGCGGGGCTCAGAGAAGTGATGTAACGCAGAGAAATAAATATATAAATGCACTGTTTTCACACTGTTTCAGTCAACTTTGGTTTTTTTCGCAGTTTTTGGATTAATGTTTTCTTTTTTTCTTCTAAGTCAGACAGGAGGGAGTCGAGGCAGGAAGAAAGAACGTTTAAATTGGGCTGCGAGGTGGGATTTGTACTCGTTACTAAAGAGGAAGGAATTTCTTGTTTTGTTTTGTGTGAAACTGTGTTTAACTAATCACTTTAATTGTCAATGTTTTTTTTGTATCTGCAGTATAACACTGGCTGTAGTCATCCGCCTCTATCAGTAAAGTCTCATTTAAAAGTCAACCTGTGTGTTTCTGTATTGCAGAAACTCAATTTGTCCTCAAAGAGGCCCTATTATGCTTTTTGGGGTTTTCTATTTCCTGTAGTGCGTTATATGGTTTGTGTGCATGTAAATGCTCTACACAGGCTAACATCCTTGTTCCCTCCACAGCTTTTTGAACAATAAAGCAAGGAGACCTGTCACAGTAGAGGCACAACATACAAATATGAACACAATAGGGCCCCTTTAATCACAAAATAACATTAACAAACCATCATTTCCAGTTTGTGCCAAACAAGCAAATGACCAGACTCTTTGTAATTATACTCATAGAAGCAGCTTTTTCTAATTCCTAATTCCTGACATCCCGCTTCTTTGTGTGCACCACGCCCATAATATCACTGTTGAAAGTTACTTCAGCCGTTCCAGGGTCCCTGCTTTAAAATACATGAGTAACAATTGATTTCTCCTACAGTGTGTCTCCTTCTCTGTCTATTCCTTCGCTGGAGTTCTTGAGTACCATAAGATTTCAAAGCAAAGATATGTACTTCACAAGCTTAAATGTAAACTGTGTATGAAGCCGTATTGTAGAGACCATTAGCAGTGCTTTTCTATCTAAGTGAGACATAATGTAGACTAATGGATTGAGATAGGAGAAGCAGATAAGGTGGCCAAAGAGGCTTGAGAACCATCCGTAGACATGTTGACGTTGTGTTCTCTGCAGAAGTGTCGCAATTAGAATATGTTGTAACCAAGGTGAATTAGTTTACACAGCTGTTAATAACATACCAACTACATTCTAAAAACACATGGGAAAGTTACACCAAATGTATTCGCCAGTTCACCAACGTGGTACTAACCCTACACCCAGTCTCTCATAATAGAGAGTATTTCCCCATTTGTACTTGTTTTCTATTTAACCTTGCCTGAAGTCCATTTCCAGCCAACAGCCCTCACCCTCTGCCTGCCCTGCTCCACAACAACCCCGGATCAACTCTCACTGAACTCCTCTTCTCAAATAAAGCTGCTTGAGAACTTCTTAAAACCTCTATTCAAGCTTTGCACTTTCACAGCACACAAAAGGTAACTAAGCCTTCCTAAGTTGGTCAAATGGGGACATTCAGAACATACAAAAGAGAAATACAAGCAAAGGTTGGAAATGTGAAACCCAATTTTGATAAATTGCCCAAATGGACAATGTGACACTACTCCAGGATGCATCCCACAGCGAATGGGCAGATATGCACAGGTGTTGAAGTGGGCTCAGCATCACATTCCTGCTTCTCTCTATGGGTCGGCGGATTTCTCAAGGTGTCTTTAGAAGGAAAATAATTGTGTTTAATCAAGTTGGTAGAAGTATTTGACTAGGTTCATTATGGGGCTTTGCTTCGGGATCCTGATCACCGTGTCAGTGTTCTCTTTCATTAATGACCGCCTCGCTGCAAATGACCATGTTTGTTACAAGACTACATAAACGAACGACTTGACGCACAATATTATTAACAAGTTATTGAATTGATTTCAAAAGGATTGTATTGCTTCCCCTAAGACATTATGCCTTCCACTGCGAACCAACGGCTAGAACTGTGGAAACAGCAACATAACTAAAAAGGAGGGCAGCACTGATGGAGGTCTTCTTTAATTGTCGAAGTCTGTTCTCACGTTCTGTTCCATTAACCAGTCTTTAAACATTGCAGAGCCCGTACCGTGTTCCTGTGAGTGTTCACTTCCTGTCTGATGTATCCGTCCATTGCTCTTTTAACCTCTTTCCTTCTCTTGCTCTCTTTTTATTTTCTTTACTGGGCTCAGTTAAGCTATCATCAATCCAAAGTGGTGTGCTCTCCACAAGATATAAAAAAGTGAATATACAAAAGGTACTCCTTTGTGGTTTTTGACAGGAAAAACAAAATGTTTGTTGTCCACAGCTTCTTTCTGCAGATTTGATGTGACTGTACATAGTCTCTTGATCTTCTGTTAGTAAAAAATAGTACACCTCTTGGAATGTGAAAATGGACCAATCAGGATCGAGTATTCAAACAAGCTGTGTAATATATCGATATAATATTGATATAGTTATTGAGGTAAAATTGCAGGTGTCGTTAGTCAACCCTTTGATATTGCAATATTGATATTGAGTTATTTGGTCAGAAATATTGTGATATTTGACTTTCTCCATATTGCACAGCCATAGTTCCTAATGTAATTAAATTGCATACTACAACAGCTTTTATGATCATCATCAGAAGGCCACATTTTGAATGTTTGAATGTTTGAGAAAATAGAGCCCAATATTTATATTTCATTTTCTGTATTTCAGGACAATATATTAGTTGTTTCCGTAAAGGAAGACATATCGAAACGTTTGCCATTTGTTTGCTAATGTGGGTCATCTCGGTATGCATCCGTCAAACTGACATCAGATATGGATCCCATTCAGAAATGTCCGTCCAAAAATTGGATCCAAGCAAAAGGTGAAATTGAGTGGAGCTCGGAGGCCCTCGGAGGCGTGGGGGCCAGCGGCTCTTTTGAATTCACACAAAGCAGAGTCGCATTTCATCGTCTGGCTGCGCTCGAGCCTCTGCCAATCATCCTCCTGCGGAGCAGAGCGAGCGAGAGGTGCATCGCCTCTGAGCTTTATGCAAATGAAACGCCGTGCTTGTCAGCAATGCAGAAGCCAATGCCAATCAAACAGTGTGTGTGCCACCGTGTGTGTGAGGTTGTAGAGTTTATGTGGGCGTGTTTTTTCGACTTCTTGTGCAAAGTAACACTTAGTATGCATATATGTTGTGTATCTGTGTGTGCTTATGAAGAAGATTGTGTGTGGCATTATGTGCTTTTTTATTTGTTTCTACATTTATCATATTCTGAATGTAATGAGACCTTGTCCAGCATGTATAGGAGCCCAGCACGTGTGTATGCATGTGTTGAGCGATGCGAGTGTTTTGAAGTGAAAACGTATATGCCAGTAATGCGTATGTATGCTCAGGTGCACTTTTTGTTACGTGTGAAAGCTAAGTTAGCGAGCCTTTACAATAATACGCTCTGACAACGGCAGATGCAGCAAAGAGGAAACATCGATGCGTTTTGCTTTGGATGGCCCAGGGTGCTTTTGCTACATCCACTGAGTTATTTTCATTGAAGAATATGGACATACTAGAGTCTATAAAACGCTTATTTTAACAAGGTAAACAGACCTCAAGCTAAAATCCTTAACATGTAGTGTCCAGATTGTGCTGTCCTCGCAGTCCAACCCGTTGCCTGATTAAAATACACCACTCCAGGATCATGTCTTGTCCAAGATTCATGTTATTGTTTCCTTTTTATCTTCATTGTATATGTGTGCACTGTGCAGGTGTTGCAAGGCCAATGTAAAATGTAGGCCAATGAAAAGTTAATTGCAAGTTTTGTTTATTTGAATATAACAAGTCAAGAAAGGCTAAATAACTCAAATGCACCATCCTCATAGACATGTACAATTTGTTTTAATCCTCAACTGAAAGGGACCTGCAAAAAAGAGCATGTATTTATTGTTTCCATGCTTGTTTGAAAATGTGTACCATACCCTGCAGTGTGTTTCACCTTCTGCTCTGTCCATTTGGGCTCATGGCATCACCAGTCTCACTTGGATCAAGACCAACACAATTAAACCCAGAGTTGGACAGGGGTGAGAGCGAGCTCCGACTCCATGATGCATTGTGCATATTGGGTCTAACGCAGCAGATGTTTTTGTCTGTATTTAGATTGAAGTACATTTGTAACAGTTCCAAGTCCTGTGGAAACAAAAGAACAGGACTGGGAGGATCGGAAAAGAACTACAACATCTACAACAGGAGTCGTTACATTTATACACTAGAACATACTTTGAAAGAACTCTGCTCAGCATCAAATGAGCAGTAGTGCTGGAGCATGTGAACAGATGTTCCAGTCTAAATACAGAATAACAGAAGCTTGTCTTCCTTCACCTATTATTTTCACAGCATTTCAAAAGAATCAGATTAGAGACTCACTAAAGGCATCACTTGTTAATTTCCAGATCAAGGTTCTGCAACAGGCTTCATACCCCCTAAGAGAATGTGGTTACGATTAGGGATGCTCCAATGTTGGGGCCGATCGCCGATACCGATCGACTGGGCGGGGCCTATGGGGATCCTCCATTTAAAGTGATGTTTAAAACTCAGTTAATGCTCGTTCACTGGAGCTTCCACAAACAACAACCAACATCATTATTACATTCAAATGATGTACATTATTCAAGTTTACATTAACTTTGGAGAATAACACGGGAGAAATGAGCGGAAGAATAAATATATGTATAGCTAGTTTAGCTTGTTCCAGAGGTAGATCAAATAGCTAAGTGTGTTAGGTCTAACTCTTGTGTGTTGCTCCGCACAGCGGTCCGGCGGGCGGAGCTGCAGGATTTCTGCTTCACACTCGTTGCATACCGCTATGTTACTGTCTTTTTCGGACACCTTAAAATACTGCCAGACCGGTGAAGCCATTTTGGAGAGCTTGTTTTGCCGCGCACAGAGAAAAGTGAAAAATGTATTTTACGTCATCATTTTACGTCATGCGATCGGCTCTCGCGATCTGCATTTTTAGAGAGCACCGATCGATCGGCAGAGAGTGAGTATCGGCCGATGTCGATCGGCGGCCGATCGGGGCATCCCTAGTTACGATACAACTGTGGAGTATGACCCCTTTAAAATAATAGCTGGTGAATGCTTATGGTTATGTTCCCTATTATAGGACCAACATTATTCAAAACACATTATGTTTAGAAGAGCAGATGCAATGAAATTGAAGCAATACTGTGTGTCCTGCAAGACAAAATGTTCACCCCCAAAGCTAACAATGCTATATGCTAATGGTGCATTTCACAAAAATGGTGGAGCAGATGGTTAAACATTTGAGACAGAGGCACAGAAGGGACAATTCACACTGAAACATAAGCTGGGTATATAAACTGTCGACTGAAAAGAAAGCTGCAACTTAATCCTGCAGATTAATCACTCATGATTAAGTGTGGTCATGCAACGCTGTCTCTTTGAGTGGTGAACATTTGTATTCCTAAATATAAGCTTTAAATAAATTACTGTCCAAATATCAAACATAATAATGAACATTACATCCATGCAAAACTCTTGATTCGGATCTCTTTAAAGTGTGGCTACTGCTGAAGATGCTTAAAAAAGGTATTGATTGTTGAAAAACCTTCAAAATAAACTAGGTTAGAGTAGATCAGGCGTCACCACCCTTTTTGACACTGATCCCTGAAGGATATGGAGGGAGACTTGTTTGATAACATCTTTCTGAAGTAGATATATACGTTTGCAGTTTTACTTTAAGTAATGAATATTATGCATGTAATAGGCAGTGGCGTTTTTATATACAAAAGTGGTGGGGCACAAAAAACGTAGATGTCTATATATAAGCTTCTGCAGTGAGGTTCATGGCTGGTGAGGCACTGCCACTGACTCTTCAGATTTACAAATATTATATTTTGACCTAAATCAAAATATAATATTATTTTCAAAAGCTTTTTTTGTCTGATGCTTCAATTAATTTTAAACAGACAGTTCAACAGAAGGATACCCAAAACATGTAATTTTATCATTTAAATATTGAATTGTTCTCTCTTAGTAAGATCCCATTTTCAATCAAATTGCAGTCTTACCTTGACTTGAAGATGAAGTCCATGTGCCTATCCTTCTGGACAAACATCTCTATTACTTTTTTGTAAAAGTCCTCCTTATCTTCTTGTAGTTTAAAAAGTCTATCATAAATCTAATCGATAGATTTATGATTCGAAATTATGATAAAAGTAGGGTAGACATGTGGATATTATCCGGCTGAACAAAACGTGCATTTATCTAACAGGTTTGTTTCCCACAGATCTTATTTTGAGCTATTTTCTAAAATCCTATCGAGAAATCTCATTGCTTTTAGGTCGAGGGAAGCCATGCGCAGTTTACTTCCGGGTTTTAGGACGCCTCACTGCAGCTCTCTCGTCTCCTCTTCACACACCACACTTTTCGCGGCACACGTACTTACAGCCAATCAGCTCTGAATTATGTGAGATGACGTATGGTGGGGATGGCAGCTCTATGCCCCTATGGTCATTATGTTTTTGCCACACACATTAAATAGGAAAATATTCTGAGAATGCACAGTGTAGTTTTTACAGTCACCATTGACTTAGACAGTGAGAGGGAGGGGCAGGATCGGGATTTTGTCCCACATGGCTCTAAACAGCTTAATAGGCACACACTGTAGCAGGCCCGGTTCCAGAACAAAATGACTAAGGGTGCACTGAGATTAGAGAGGGTGCAGTGGTAAAGTGCTATTCTTATAAGTGGGGAGTGGACCTAACACCCTCTAGGGGGTCCTCATCTCCTCTAGGGGGGTCCGGGGGCATGCTAAATATTGAAGTTAAAAGCATCAATCTGGTGCACTTTGAGAGCAAAATGAAGAGATCTATGGATACATCTCAACACCCATATGAAACAGAACTGTAAGCAGATTTACTATTTCTTTATGGATATTTTACAAATCACTCCCCTTTCAAGACCGAAATGTCTACATGCATAGCAGAAGATGGCATATTTTTTTGAGGAATATTCCAGCCAATCTCTGTTTTGAAACCATGAGCTGCAAAATGAGCACCTTACCCCACTGTACAGGCGAGTTGGGTACTTTTTTAATATACCTGGGCAGGCTCTAGTTTGCCGAGGTCCTCTGGCACTTGCGGGCGGTGGTGTTTGGGGCAATGAAGAGGGCGAGGCGGGCAAAGAGGCGGGCAAAGAGGCGGGCAAAGCCGGCGAGTCGGGCGGGAGGACGTTAGTGTCCACGACAGTGGCCGCGGGTAACGTAATGTCCCCATGATCTGAACTGTTATTACCTGCAGTCGATGCAGTGTTACTGCTGGCGATAAGGGCTGGTTGTTTTAACCATTTTCTGATGTCCATCACTTACTGCTGTGTAAGCACTTTGCAAATAACGAACGTGCAGGGGCACAGGTCACGCGCACCTGACATAATAACGTTACTTACCGTTTAAATTGTCCAAATAAACGCAGCAGACAATGTTATTTAACCACAATTAAAATGTATTTTATTTCAACTATATTCTTCTTATTATTATTACTACTATTGTTATTATTGTTATTAGATATGTAATATTTTTCACTTTTAATTAAAAAAATAATAATTCACTTTTAATTTTTCAAATGAGGGTGCATAACAACTCAACTGAGGGTGCAATGCACCCTTATGCACCCCCGTAGAACCGGGCCTGCACTGTAGACACTAATTAGAAGAACACAGACTAAAACAGCAATGTACAGACGAATCAGATGATTAAACATGATCTTAAAATATATTTAATATATTTTTTGCATTTTTTTGTAATCATTATTTTTAATACTTTCTGCTGACACTAGGTGGGGCTGTGCCCCCTAATGACGAGTCACCACTGGTAATAGGCTATATATAAGAGCATTATTTTTACTGATTACTGTTTCCGCACGATCATTATTAATAATTGTTATATATTATTATATACATTATTATTATTATACAAAGCTATGGTCAACACACGGATCAGATGAGAGAGTATTTTCCAGCTGTAGTGACAGTTGAGGACAATATAAAACGCTGCGGCTATTGGGCACAAACCGATAAATATGAACAGCACGATTGAAAAAGGTGTTTGAGTGTTTGCCTCGGACAGACGTGTCCACTTTGTTCTGACGGCAGATATATGAAAAACCGTTTTGGGTATCATGGTAAAACAGTATTGCATCTGCATTATAAAACAACAAGGCCCAATCTTATTCCAAATACATGTACACACAGCGTGCAATACACAATGTTTACTTTTTAATTTGGTCCTTTTTCCATGACTTCATATACTACACCACAATTATGTCATTCATTAATATGTAAATGATATGTCATGAAGTCAGTTTCAATTGAAATTCATCGTCCTCCGTTGTAGGATCATTCACCTTTGATGGAAAGAAGCCGTTGCCACGGGTCGAGCGTCTCAACGTGTCATGTATTAGCTCAAGTGTGATCTCTGGACATGCTTTATTTTAAGCGGGCTTTAATAACAACATATGGGCCGCACGCTTGTGGTTAAAGTGCTGCTACATTGCTCAGGCATGTGATTTGGAAGAGGGCGGCAATACAAATATGCATTAGCGAGAATAGAATAGGCCCATCACTGGTTCTTAATTAGCCGTGTGAGACGGAGTGTGTATGTGTGAGGGTATGACAGTAAAAGGACAGAGCATGAAGGTTGCCTTTTTCCTGGCTATAATGTGAATGAGGGGTCATTTGTATTTGTATATAAGTCTTTCGCAGACTTTGGTTCTATGGTGGCCGACAGGGGCAAACGCGCTACAAAGCCCAACACAGTTCAATTTGGAGATACGCCCTGCAGTTCAAAAAACTATAAAAATATAAAAACACAAATGTGCCAAACACATGCCGATGAAGAAACATCTTCACCAACCTGAAAATACATGCGCAGCATTTAAAAAAAACATTCATGATTCCTTTCGATATTATTGCAGATCTGCTGTAAGCTAGCTAGCTAACACAGCTAACCTAGTCCTTTCAAATGTGACAAAACACTTACAGTTATAACACAGACTAACTCTGTAAGAGTGGCAGTTGGCTGTATATGCCGCAAAACCTCAACAAGCCCCTGGTCCCAGCTGTGTGCGTCACTTTTTAGTGTCCCCTTTTTGAGTTTCGAGCAGCGGTTTTTTATTTGCAGCTTTTGTATGCAGCATGTTCCTCCTAACGTGTGCAGCTGTGAGCCACAGTAGAGTAAGGCTAAATAACAAATTCACAAAGATTCTGAATTAGCACCCATATTTGTACTAATTGCTGGGCATGTGTCGACAACCGTAGTTTACTCTTGTTATAAACACAAACAGACAAATAGTACAGTGTGTATTCTGCTCACATTTTTGTAACCTCGCCTCTAACTTGTATGGTCACACAAACAAAAACGGTTGCATCATCTTCTGCCTTGTCTGGGAATAAAATATTTCTTCAGAGTTGAGATATCCAGCAGCTGAACAGTGCCACGCAGACTCTGACAAAACGATTTCTAACATCAAAGTCAAACTCTCAAAGGGTTCTCCTCTTACTTTCTCCCCAATTCCCGCTTTGTATAAAAGAAAGATATCAAGGAGAAGAGTGTGCCGATGCTTTGTTGTGTTTCACATTCAGAGCAGTGACACCTGAGCTGCTGGTCCTGCCGCAGCCTCCTCCTCTCAGACGCCGATTGCTCCACTGGAGCATTCGGACTGCTGCACTCAGTCCTGCTGATGTGACTTTTAGTACTTCAAATGTTTTCTCAGCAGGCCTGCAGAGCAGGTTGAAGCAGTGTTATATTCTAGGTGTAACTTGATTGAAGCCAGCGTACTCACATTTTTTTATTCAAATTCTGGCCCTGTCTGATCACCTCACTTCCCCTCCCGTGTGATCCTGCCCCGCCCTGATCAGTTTCATGTGTATTTATGTTAACCGGTGTCGACAAGCGGTGTCTGCGTTGTGTTGACGATGGATGAGACCCGAGCCATCATACCGTGGAGACGACTGACAACAATACAACAAATCAGTAGTTATTAATGAGTTATCCCTCACACGGACTCCTCTCACGTGGAGCGTTCACACAACAGGGAAGAGGAAACGCGAGGGACACAATATGAAGGGGGTAAGTCCGCCCAAAGATAACCTCCCGAGTACAGTGAATACATTCTGGAGGTTCCGCCACTGATTGGAAACCTAGTCAGGTATTGAACAATTAATAAATAAAGAACACAGAATTATTAAATACAAAACACAGAATTGTTGTGATTATACTAAAAATGATATACAAAGAAATATTTAACACGAAAATCACTGCATATTTACAACTCTTCCATTTAGTCTGTGCTGTCCCATTTGTCAGAGCCAGTTTGTTTTGTTTTGGCGTGCCAGGATGTCCGAGTCTTTTATCTTAGAGTTTTGCTACATTGCGTTCTTTCAACATCTTAGTTAGTTGGGTGTTTGTGTTACTTTGTTCTATCTGTTTTAGAGTTGCTGGTGTCAAAGACACTTTGAGATTAGTTGGTGTGAATAAATTGGAAGAAATCACCTACATTTGAATTGTAATTGCTCAACTTGAATAATTGCTTGAATCTAATTAGTATAGCTTAACTTTAATTTCACAAAAGACAACGTTGGAATAGCATAATGTGAACCTAAATTAGTCTTGCTTTGGACCTGGATCTCTATAACATTTCAATTGAAATGAATATTAAAGCATTAAATCAACTTGCTCTGAAACCGTTTTAAACCCTCCCTGAAAAAAGCGAACTCTCTCTAGTATACTGTGTACTATCCCATTCAGTTTTCAAAATTCACAATTCATTTTTTTTTTAAAGCACTTGTTGCTGGGA
The DNA here is from genome assembly GCF_902827115.2 of Pseudochaenichthys georgianus. Taxonomy (NCBI): domain Eukaryota; kingdom Metazoa; phylum Chordata; class Actinopteri; order Perciformes; family Channichthyidae; genus Pseudochaenichthys; species Pseudochaenichthys georgianus. The sequence goes on along the minus strand of NC_047507.1, from coordinate 37,278,433 downwards.
TTAGGATTAGGGTCCTATGTTAGAATAACCTTTGTACACTTCTCACAGAAGCAACATTGGTCTGTAGACGTTGATGTCTCGTTGTTGGCCTTACAGTAATTAATTTTTAGCAATTATGTTGGTCCCTGCTTCCTCGAGAAGCTTGTTGCTTAAAGCATTGAGATGTTGACAGTCATTTGCCAGCTTTGTCTAAATTAAAAGTTCATTTAAAGTATGTAAAACTCTTCTGTCTGCTTCTTTCCCCTCGTCACTCCATTTCTGTTATCTTATCAACGTTGTGTATCTCTCCTCTCTCAGTTGTGTTTGTCTCTCCTGTTGATCCTCCTCTCGTTCTGCCGCTCTCCGTGTTCCCTTATCCAAGACATGCCCATGTATTCTTCAAGTACTTTTATCAAACAGGTTTGTCAGTAAGTGCTCTACGCAGATCAGGAAACAACAACTACAGATAAAACGACAACAAGATAAAAGCAAGAAAGTACAAGCACATCAGAAATAAAAAGATAGTGGAGGCTAGACCTTCCTGTGTGTGTGTGTGTGTGTGTGTGTGTGTGTGTGTGTGTGTGTGTGTGTGTGTGTGTGTGTGTGTGTGTGTGTGTGTGTGTGTGTGTGTGTGTGTGTGTGTGTGTGTGTGTGTGTGTGTGTGTGTGTGTGTGTGTGTGTGTGTGTGTGTGTGTGTGTCATATAGTGTTACATTTCCAAAATGTGTTGACATGTTTCTATACACTGTTAAACAGGGAGAGAAACGGAATATTCTCGTATATGAAATAAGTGTCCATCTAAATGTCAAATACAACATGAAAAGGATAAGGCATGTATATAAGGCAATAATACATGAAGATGCAACTTTGTAATTCCTATATTCTTATCGCTATGGAGATGTTATTGTGCTTTATATGAAGGCATCTTCTCAGTGCCTTCACTCGCTGGATACCGTCTACCACGATTCATTACAAACCTCAAAACCTTGACGCACCACTGCAACCTGGTCTTCCCTGCCCCCGCGCAGACTGAAACACTGGCACATCCTTATGTATATATGTATATATATATGTATATATGTATATGTATATATATAAGGCTATTCTTGGTGCTCTTCCTCCTTATCTAAGGATCTACATAAACAGAAAATGCACAAGATGTTATCGGCTTCGCTCCGAAGACTCATGTCTCCTAACTGCACCAACAGTCCGTAATGAACTGGGGAAGAGGGCGTTCAGTCCCGCTGCTCCTGTGGCGTGGAACCAGAGAGCTGGTTTCTTTAAACAGCCTCAAAGCGACTCAATGACCTTGAAGCCGCCGTGTCTGTACATGCTTTGGCTGACTTGCTGTATGACTGTGTTGTGATTGTCTGTAATTGACCCATCTTGGGCCAGGACTCTCTTGAAAAAGAGATGTGTAATCTAAATGGGACCTATCCTGGTTAAATAAAGGTCAAATCAAATAAAAACTGAATACATATATATATTGTGGATCATGTCACAGAGCCTTTCCACTGTCTTCCTTCAGTTTCTTAATTATACTGTCATACTTCAGTCACAGATGCACTTGAAGCTAAATGCTAACATGACCTTGTTATCATGAATACAGTGTGCTGGTTATAATGGATGTCAGACAAAACATGTCGCTATGTGCATGTAAGCATATCATCCTGTTATCTGAAAACACATCACATGTTTTCATTGTCAATCCCCAGACAAAGTCTTTCATTCGGACAAGATGTGACATTAATAAGTCCGGGATTCATGATGTGAATTGAGACTTCACTATCTTTGCTCAAGGGCACCTTCCAGCAGTGTTTCACGCCGACCCGGTGTCAGGACAGGGTCGGCTCTGAGAAATACAGCCAGCTGTCCAATTACTGGAAACTTGTTTATGCATCCGTCCTCACGACCCGCGTCACCTGTGTTCAATCTCCTCTCTCCTTCCCTGTCTGAACCACATCCCCTTTCTTTCTATCTGCTTTCTGATCCTCAGTGCAATAGTGTGTGTGGAATACATGTCCTGCCACAGTACAGTGGGTACAGTGCGGTGGCTATCCTCCATCTCTCCTCTGCTCTCTGGGTGTCTCTCCTTCTTGCTCCTCTCTGTCACTGTGCTGTTTGCTAATGTCATCACAGATTAAAATATCCAGGCAGCGTTGAGTGTGTGGATCTGAATACATCCGTGTGTGTGTGTGTGACACTATACTGTATGTGGGTTTTTCTGTGCTATGGATGTGTGTGTGTGTGTGTGTGTGTGTGTGTGTGTGTGTGTGTGTGTGTGTGTGTGTGTGTGTGTGTGTGTGTGTGTGTGTGTGTGTGTGTGTGTGTGTGTGTGTGTGTGTGTGTGTGTGTGTGTGTGTGTGTGTGCATCTATGTGCTTGTGTGTGTGTGTATATATGTGCGTGCGTGTGTGTGTGCGCGCATCTATGTGCTTGTGTGTGTGTGTATATATGTGCGTATGTGTGTGTACGTGTGCGCGCATCTATGTGCTTGTGTGTGTGTGTGTGTATGTATGTGTGTGTGTGTGTGTGTGTGTGGTGTGTGTGTGTGTGTGTGTGTGTGTGTGTGTGTGTGTGTGTGTGTGTGTGTGTGTGTGTGTGTGTGTGTGTGTGTGTGTGTGTGTGTGTGCATCTATGTGCTTGTGTGTGTGTGTGTATATATGTGCGTGCGTGTGTGTGTGTGCGCGCATCTATGTGCTTGTGTGTGTGTGTGTGTGTGTGTGTGTATATATGTGCGTATGTGTGTGTACGTGTGCGCGCATCTATGTGCTTGTGTGTGTGTGTGTATGTGCATCTATGTGCTTGTGTGTGTGTGTGTGTGTGTGTGTGTGTGTGTGTGTGTGTGTGTGTGCGTGCGTGCGTGTGCGTGCGTGCGTGTCCTCCCTGCAGCTGTGTACTCATGCATGACTGCCACTGGAATCTGCCTGCTGCTGCTGTCCACTGCTATTCAGGACAAACTCAAATAAACACACACATACACACACACACACACACACACACACACACACACACACACACACACACACACACACACACACACACACACACACACACATAAACAATCTTGCAAAACATTTTTTCTTTTCAAGCTATTTCTTCCTACATTCTGATCATATGATTGATGCACTCTTCATTAAGACTATAATGTGTTTCCATAAATACATAGATTGTAATATGTTGTTATTTTTTGACAGGAGAACCCTCTGATCTGTCTGACACCAAAAAGCAACCAACATGATCTAAGCTCCATGTTGTTGCCAAACCGTTACCAGAGAGGGTTGAAGATCGGACTGCAGTCAAAAGCTCATTCTATTTATTCAACCATCATCTCCAACTGTTCACTCTGAGTGCCGTAAAGTAGCTGCCATGGAGGAAAACAAGGGCATGTTCTGGGAACATTGTTTCTCTTACACGATAGGCTAAACACACTTTATACGAGGTTGAGTTTTGAAGGCTGGTTATGACATTTATTACAGTCAAATTGGAAAGAATAATTACGAAACTTTCTTTCCAAGCTAAATAATGTCTCCAATTTCTTCTTTCGTTCTTAAACCTCTACTTAAAACACTTTCTGAAAAACATAATACATACATTGTTTTACATCATGCCTCGAGTAGTGCATGTTAACACAATTTCCTGTCCTAAGGACTGACGGAAAGAAAAACATATTCTGGAGATATCTGTCATTTTAAGCCTCTACGCACAAACCCACAAGCTTCACCTTAAAAACAAAATGACTTTTGTTTGTCGGTCCTTTCAAGGAAAGATTCACTCAACCAATGCGCAAACACTTGTCTTTTTCACCCGGTGTACAGATGATGCAATGTGGCGTTATGCAACACGTTCTCACTCCCAACCCGTCACATGTTGACGGTCGGTCAGGGCCCCTCCCCGTCACTCTATTACGGACAGGGTACCCCTTGAGAGTCAGTTTTGCGTCGTAATAATTTACAAACTTTTCAACTACAACCCTAATTATATTTAAAAACATGTTAGAAGGCCTCACGAAATACTTTAATGCACATTTAAATGTGAAGGGATGTGTGTAATGTGATGATTGACATTATTCACCCACGGATCTATGGGTTGGGGCAGTGGTTTTCAAACTGTGGGGCGCGACCCCTGGTGGGCAGGGTTGCCAACTCTCACGCATCTGGCGTGTGACACACGCTTTCACTCTCAATCTCACGCTGCCCAAACTATTCTCACGCCAAAAACAAGATGAACCGGAGATCGTTTTTGGTTGGTTATTTACAATGTTGAGTTGACAGCTGCTCAATCTGTCGATCCGCCCCCACCACTCTTAACAACGTTAACAGACAGCAGAGCAGTGGGAGCCGGTTGGTCAATCCCCGACCCGTATTGCGCATGCGCAGATCTAAGATCCAGTAGAAATTATACAAAAGTAAAAGTCTGCTGTTTATTGTTCGACTAGGCCAAAATAGAGTCAAAGAATACGTGAGAGTGAGAGTGTGTTAATTAATATATTTGGCAGTTTGGAGTAAGTCTGTAGATTTGTTTGTGTGTGTGTGTTTCATGTATAGGCCTCTCGCGATAATTAATTTTGTTGGATACATTTTCCCAGAAATGATTGCGATAAACAATAATATTGTCGGCACCGTTGTATGACCATTTTAGACCCCTGACATAATGATAATATATAATAATAATTCAAGTACATCCTTTCAAACTGCTAGTCACATCCTCATGTAAATGGCAATGTATCGAGTTCATTTTTATTTATCGCTTATAAATATAAATATAAATATAAAACAGTGGAAACAAACATGTGTTTGACTTTCATTAGTGAATGGAACTTTGTGCCCTTTATAGTCTGTGTCCAATATTGTGTATTTGTATATATTGTATATATATCCTATATATATATATATATGCTAAGGTCCCGCTGCTGACACGATAGCAGTCATTTAGTGCGCATATGTGTAATTAAACCCATGATATCAAAATCTCACTCCAGCCAGGTACCCAAAGTTGGCAACCCTGTTGGTGGGTCGCGGAGGTACTGCAGGGGGGGCGCGGGAAGATTTTTTTATTTTATTATTTTCTCCTTTTAGCTTTGTGAAGCACCTTGAGATTACGTTGTTTTTAAAGTGTGCTATATAAATCAAATGTATTATTATTATATTATTCAATTGTAAACAAACACTGCTCGAAAATATGGAGCTGTGGGCATAATGCTACCTTTTGCAACATCCTACTTGTGTGAGATAGGCTTTTCTTGCTGCCATCAAAACGAAATACAGATCAAAGCTGAACATTGAGAATGAACTGAGGGGCAGTCTCAAAACAACAGCCCCGGTTTGAGAAGATCTGCAAGGGAAAGCAAGCACACACAAGTCATTGATAAACTAGTGTGGAATAGGAATGGTAAAGTGATGTGATCGTTTGCAACCTGCAGTAGAAATAGTAGTTAATTAATATATTTTCCTTAAAGAAATTTGAATTTAAAAATCTACTACTCTGGGAAGAAGGCCTGCTAGTTTTAATTAGGCCAAATTAATTCACAGTATCTATTACAAGCACTTTTGTTCATGTGTAATCCATAATAAAATATACAATTATAGTTGGATCTTTGTATCTTATTATTATTAGTAGAGAAAATGTAATGTTTTTACAACAATATACAATAAATCCTAACAATATAGATGGGAACCGGGTTGGGGGGTCCCGAAGATATTTCCAATTACCCAAGGGGGGCCCGACTGAAAAAGTTTGGGAACCACTGGGTTGGGGTATTGTTCCGCACGGACATTTTAGTTAACCGGACTTCAGTCAGGCAAACAATTACATTCGATCATTGGAAATTGACAATCGGTCTTGATATATGGTTAAATTAAAATCAGTAGGCGAGGCTGTAATTTCTCCAGCTGTTGCTCTCATGAGCGAGGCAGAACATAATAGTTTTATCATGTCAAAAAGATGCTGTGTCGTTTAGTGCACCTCAAACATTACAAATAATCAAGAGTTCAGTGTTTCTGTACTTCCTCTAAGAAGAAAGGACAGTAAAAGAAGAGCTCTGTGGCTTCAGGCTCGATCACCGTTCAAATGACAGTGTTGTTTCCCCCAAAAGTGGGCGGGTCCGTAAAGTCACGTAGATGTTACTCTCATCTATGAAAATCGATAGCCTACTGCTATATTTAACCATATATCGAGCCCAATCGTCAATTTCTAATGGCTTAATGCAATTGTTTGCCTGTCTGGCCATCGGAATCGGCCCCTTTGAAGTTCCAAAAATCTCCGGTTTTCTTACATTTCTGATCGTTATTTTTGCCCGGAAGTGACGCATTTGTTACTTTCATCTATTCAACCAAAATTCAACGAGGTCCAGTTAGAGAAAATGTCCCCATGCTAAGGTCCGGAACTTCAAAATGTCTAACTTGCTTTATGAATGAGTGTGATATATATTGAAGTAGCTGTAGCTTTATCAACGTCTGCATGTAATCAACAACTGACTGCCAATCAAATAAAGAAAGTACAATTCAAAAACAACAATATTTATTGTCAATTAACATTGAACTATACAGATATACAGTAAATACTGTGGATATGTGTAATGTTCCTCTCGGGCTGCATTTAAAAATAAAATAGAGAAAACAAATAAAATAGCTTTTGAAAATGTGTGCATCTTAAAGTGCTTAATTGTAGATAAATAAATAAAGTGTAGCAGCAGCTTGAGTTTCCATTTTTCTTTGTTAACCGTTTCACATCATGACTTAACAGTTTCAGACGATTATAGAACAATATCAGTCTTTACACATCATAACAACTGAACAGTTTTAAAGTTTCTCTTTCTTTCCCTCTTATATTGCAGTCCCTCACTCACCTTTTTTTGTTCAGTGCGAGAATTGAGCTTGAGATTGTCCTGTTCTCACTGTCCACTTTCCTCTTCTTGGAGAGCGCCATGTGTCATTATTTGTCTCTCCCTGTCTGCCGCTAACATGCCTGTTCACTCTCCTCTCCGCTTCTCTCCCTGTATCGCTAATTATTCTCTTCACTCACTTTCCTCTCCGCTTTTCTCTGCCGCTCTCTCGTCTCTTCTTCTGTGTGTCTCTCCCTGTATCGCTCTCTCGTCTCTTCTTCTGTGTGTCTCTCCCTGTATCGCTCTCTCGTCTCTTCTTCTGTGTGTCTCTCTCTGTATCGCTCTCTCGTCTCTTCTTCTGTGTGTCTCTCTCTGTATCGCTCTCTCGTCTCTTCTTCTGTGTGTCTCTCCCTGTATCGCTCTCTCGTCTCTTCTTCTTTGTTTCTCTCCCTGTATCGCTCACTCGTCTCTTTCACCCCCTGTCGGCAGCGGTTAAACTAGGTCCGGGTCCGTATAGGTCGGCGTCCGGGTCCGGATCTGGACCGTGGTCCGCCTGTTGCCGACCCCTGTTCTAGACAAACAGGAACAACTGCCGCCGAAACTGAATATGTGACAACGTCTTCAATTTCTCTTCCCAATATAAGTCTCCTTGCAGTATCAATACTAATTCGGCTGACTTTTATATTTGATCCAATCGGTATATTGGTATATTTACACCATAACGGGGGACACCTGGTGGTTAAAGCACATTATTGAAATGTATTATTTTTATTATTAGATATTAATAGGAGACACAGACAGACAAACCAATAAGGCTTTATTTAAACATTAAAGAATACTTTAGGTTAAGGTCTTATTTTGAATACGAAAAAAGCTTTGGGGGTATTGATTGATTGATACATTTATTTCGAACAAGTAAAATAAATAATTAAAAAACAAAACAAATGTTGCAGTGCATAGTCATGTAAGAGAAATCAAAACAAAAAATGACATTTACAACAACAACAACAGTATTAGAAACATAAACAGTGCCACATCTAGTGTTCGAAAAGGAGTGAGAAGAAGTATAATTTATTTAATCTCACCCCCTTGTCCCTAAATGATTTATTTATAATCTAGAATCTGCAATAATTATAATTTGTATGCATTATTATTGATATTATTAGTATTATTAATCTGCTTTACCTGTTGACTGACATATATACATACACATACATACACTGATATACATATGCAGACCTACATACTCACACATATACACATACACATAGTCAAACACCTTCCCCATCCCTGTACCTCGAGAAAATAATTTCTCTGTATTTCCTCTTGAACTGGTTAATGTCTGGACATCGCTTTAGCTCCACATTCACACTGTTCCATAGTCTCACTCCACAGGCTGAGATACAAAAAGTTATTCTGGTTGTACGGACCCTATGAATTTCAAATTGAAATTGTCTCCTTGAACTATATCCCCCCACTCGTTGAGTGAATACTTTTTGGATGTTTCCTGGTAAAACGTTATGATTAGCCTTAAACATGATTTGTGCCGTTTGGAATTCTACCAGATCTGTGAATTTTAACAATTTTGACTGCAGGAATAATTTGTTAGTGTGATCAAGGTATTTGGCATTGTGAATGATTCGTATGGCTTTTTTTGTAGAATAGATACTGCATTTATATAACTTTTGTAGTTATTGCCCCAGATTTCAGCACAGTAATTCAGATATGGTAAGACTAGTGAACAGTAGAGAATGCGAAGTGATTTCTGATCTAGAACTTATTTTACTTTGTTTAGTATGGAAATGCTTCTTGACAGCTTTGATTGTACATGTTTTATGTGTAATTTCCAACTTATTGTGTCATCTATTATTACCCCAAGAAATTTAATTTCATGGACTCTTTCAATTTCAACCCCATCTATTTGTATTTGCATGTGTTTTTGTCCTATGTTTACCGAACCGTATTAATTTTGTTTTACTCAAGTTTAATGATAGTTTATTTTTGTCAAACCATGTTTTTAATTTGTGCATTTCATTTTCTATGTTCTCCACTAGCTGTTCTAAATTCACCCCAGAACAGAATATATTTGTATCATCAGCAAACAAAACTAGCCTCAGTACATTGGATACAGATGTCATTGATGTACAGTATAAACAATTTAGGACACAACACTGACCCCTGGGGGACACCACAAGCAATGTCCAAACATGAAGAACAGTCATTTCCCATCTTTACATACTGCTGTCAATTGCTTAAATTGCTTTTAATCCAGTCTAAAACTATACCACTGATACCATACCTTTCTAATTTATATACTAGGATGTCATGGTTGATTGTGTCAAAATATTTTTTAATATCTATAAAAATCCCTACTGCATATTTGTTGTGTTCAAGGGCATCTGTGATATCCTCAATTGATTCCATAATTGCCAGTGATGTTGATCTGTTTGATCTAAATCCGTATTGACTGTCCGTGATTAATTTTTGCTTTTCTATGAATGCGTCCAGTCTGTTGTTAAATACTTTTTCTTGTATTTTTGAGAATTATTTTTATATTTTTTATATTTATCCTCTGCACTTTGAGTTTTTTGTTTAATGAAGTCCTATATAATGTGTTTTTCTTTTTGCCGGCATTTTGTAATCCCTTTGTGATCCATGGACAATGAATATATTTTTGTTTTCCGCTGTATTCTTTAATTGGGCAGTTTTTGTCATATAATGACCTAAATATCCTTAGAAAGGTTTCATAAGCAGTATCAATGTCTCTTTCTTGGTAAAGTGTCTCCCAATTCTGTTCCAGCAATTCATTTTTCAGTGCGGTGATGGATTCCTCTGATCGCATCAGTCTATATCTTTTTTCTGGCTTATTTTTCCTGTAGTTACTATCATAGACTGTGAACACTGGCAAGTAATCACTGATATCATCAGTGGCGACTGGTCATTAGGGGCAGGTCGGGCACAGCCCCACCTAGTGTCAGCAGAAAGTATTAAAATAATGATTACAACAAAATGCAAAAAATAAATTAAAAAATATATAAAATATATTTTAAGATCATGTTTAATCATCTGATTTGTCTGTACATTTCTGTTCTTCTAATTAGTGTCTACAGTGTGTGCCTATTGAGCTGTTTAGAGCCATGTGGGACAAAACCCGATCCTGCCCCTCCCTCTCACTGTCTAAGTGAACGGTGACTGTAAAAACTACACTGCGCATGCTCAGAGTATTTTCCTATTTAATGTGTGTGGCAAAAAATAATGACCATAGGGGCATAGAGCTGCCATCCCCACCATACGTCATCCCACATAATTCAGAGCTGATTGGCTGTAAGTACGTGTGCCGCGAAAAGTGTGGTGTGTGAAGAGGAGGAGAGAGACGCGTCCTAAAACCAGGAAGTAAGCTGCGCATGGCTTCCCTCCACAAAAAAGCAATGAGATTTCTCCATAGGATTTTAGAAAATAGCTCAAAATAAGATATGTGGGAAACGTAGCTGTTAGATAAATGTACGTTTTGTTCAGCCGGATAATATCCACATGTCTACCCTACTTTTATCATTTTCGAATCATAAATCCATCATTTAGATTTATGATAGACTTTTGAAACTACAAGAAGATAAGGAGGACTTTTACAAAAAAGTAATAGAGATTTTTGTCCAGAAGGATAGGCAAATGGACTTCATCTTCAAGTCAAGGTAAGACCACCATTTTAGTGAAAATGGGATCTTACTAAGAGAGAACAATTCAATATTTAAATGATACAATTAAATTTTTTGAGTATCCTTCTGTTGAACTGTCTCTTTAAAATTAATTGAAACATCAGACTAAAAAAGCTTTTGAAAATAATATTATATTTTGATTTAGGTCAAAATATAATATTTGTAAACCTGAAGAGTCAGTGCCAGTGCCTCACCAGCCATGAACCTCACTGCAGAAGCTTATATATAGATCTCTGAGTTTGTTGTGCCCCACCACTTTTGTACATATAGAAACACCACTGGATATCATTGATTAATAAGCCACTTACTGTGTGGTTTTCAATGTCATTGTTAAATATATTATCTATTAGGGTGGCACAATGGGATGTCACTCTACTGGGTCTAGTTATTTTCGGAAATAGGCTCAGACTATACATTGTATTGATAAATTCATCAGTAGTTTTGTGCTTGTTAGGATTAAGCAGGTTAATATTCAAATCTCCACATATGAAGATAGCTTTGTTATTTATTTTAGAAAACATGCCCTCCATCCAATCTGTGAAAGTGTCAATGCTTGACCCTGGCGTCCTATATATACAGCTAATTATGACATTTTTATTTTTTTCCTAGTAGATTTAAATTGTTATACTTTCTAATAGGTTGTCAACCACAGTTGTCATACTGTCCACCACACTAGAGTTGTATCCACATAAATGGCAACTCCTCCTCCTCCTCCTCCTCCCTTATTTGATCTGTTTTTGTATCTGAGCTCATATCCATCCAGCTCAAAGTCTATGTCCTTTTTGTTGTTGATCCATGTTTCAGAAATAGCAATGATGTTGAATGGATTAGTAAATGTATGTAAAAATGCTCTGATGTTGTTAAAGTTTGCATACAGGCTTCTGCTATTCAAATGGATGATTGATAATTTGCCATTTGATTTGATGTTCTGGTTGTATTGTTCATCAGTGTAGTAGTAGTAGTAGATGTTGTTGTTGACGAAAAAGTTATTGTCCGGATCAGTTTCATGTTCCAAGTCATGTAGCTTGTGATCAGTGTAGTCGAATGTTTTTAGTTCGAATTGATCATTATCCTTTATCCTCTGAGTTATGTCACTATTGACTTCAGATGTATATGAGAAGGTGTCGTCAGTGTGCGCCATGGCTTTGTGTGTGTGTTACCACACAGTCCGGTGTATGATGATGATCACTGGTATCTGTCCAAATCCATGACGTTCCTGATGACCAGCACTTTTACTTCCTCTGGTGTTCCATTTAGTTTAATAAATATGTTACAGTTTGAAGTCCAAGTGTTTTGAATTGTTCTCTGTTTCTTTAGGTCGTGCGCTTTTCTAGCTATGTCAGCGTTGCGCTTAGTTAAATTATCATTCATATAGACATATGATCCGTTCAGCTTTCTTCCCTGTTTTAGCAGACTGGTCTTGTGTTTTCTGTTCACAACCCTCAGTATGATAGCCGGATTGTCAGCACTTTGGCGCGACCGAAAGTTGTTTTAAAATGTGCTTTATAAATAAACTTGATTTGATTTGATTTGATTGTCGCTGTCCTTCCGCCTGGGTAGCGGGTGGCATGCCTCGATGTTATTGCAATCCAGCTGTATCCCCTTGGACTGTAGGAAAGCAGCCACCTGTTGCTCCGTGGAGTTAGCATCCAGTTCCCTGGGCTCCCCCCTGGCGTCAGCGCCCACAGCCCGGGCATACGACCGGGGCTTTACTTTGAGCCCGGTGATGATCACGTCGCTTATCCGGCTGAACTGCTCCAAGTCCTCCACCCTGCTTTCCAGGTATTCCAGACGCTTGTCTTTTTCCGCGTTCTGAATCCGTATTTTCACCTCCTCAACCAGGTCCAGGATGCCCTTCTGTTGTAGCCTGACAGCAGAGATTTCTCCGGCTAGAAAGTCGAGTGACTTTTTCATCTCGTCGACCTCCTCAGCCGACAGGGTCTTCTTGAGTCCCATGAGTTTTAGTTGTTTGTTTTTCTGTGATTGTTTTGTTTATCAACAGTAAGTTGGCACCTCTTTAGCTTTGCGACTAACAAACCGAAGCGCTTCCCACGCCAAACTTTCTGGTCTCAATCAGCGCACCTGGTCACCTGGTATAAATATTAAGCCTGACAAAGTACTAATATATTGCTTTCCTGCAATGTTAACTACTGCATGTTTAAGCACTTATTTCAACTGATATTATACGTATTATACTCTTATAAGATGTATGTAGATAGTATAAGAAATGTGCAGAATACGATAATGGTGGAGGTATATACACATATTGATAGATGTCTTGTAATGCACTGTTGAGGAACCTGTGACCCAAGTTTTTCATCTCCGACCTTGTCAGGTATTGAACATTCAATAAATAAAGAACACAGAATTATTAAATATAAAACACAGAATTTGTGTGATTATACTAAATGATGTATAAATAAACACCACTGCATATTTACAACTGTTACACATGCTGATGTAACGCAAATGTTTCCAACTTGGGATCAATAAAGTATATCTTATCTTAAGATGATCGATGGTGCCATATTTGCAAAATGTGCCTCTGAACCTTGAAAAGTGCATGTTTCAAGGCTTATCCATTAGAGTCACAGACATGAGACCAGCTGTTAAATAAAGCTCTTCTCACCATAGCTGTCATGTGGATATATATTAATGCTGCCCATTATGGACACAAGCAATTTTCACCCATTTATTAATAATATGTTTTAAATTTGAGTGTTTCCTATCACCTAAACCTCCAGGGATGTACACAGTTTAATACTGGCAACTTTTTATTATGGGAAATACGTCTTTTAAAACTACAATTCCCAGTAGAGACGTGCCATAGAAGATGTTGCGAAACCCACAATAGCCTGCATGTGTATAGTTCACATGGGGGGGTGGACCCGTTCAAATCCAGTTTTGGACAGTCTGCCGTGGTTCCATCCCATTTCAAAGTGCTGTTCGACGCTCGGCGTAACTCTCGGCGCAACCCTCGGCGCACACTCAAACATCCAATCACAGAGCTTGAGGACTATCACGGGGTTGTCAAGCGAAGCGGAGAGAATACTTACTTCCGGGTTTAATATTCTCTAAAGCAAATGAGCTGCTCCGACCCTCGGTCTTGACGGACTCCAACTTGTGTTTATTAATCAAACAAACAAATAAACACAAGGATAATTATGTGTTATTGTTGAGTAAATAACAGTGTGTGGTTTAGAAAAGAATACAAAATTAGAAGGAAAAAACGATGAAACAATACAGATTTCAGTATTCTGAGCCCCTACTCTCCCCATAACTGACGGCAACAAAAGTCCTACATTATTCAATTAAAATAAAGAAGTAAAAACAATAAGTGTGGCTTGATATTGAGTAAGAAAAAGCTTGATAAACGCTGTGAGACTGGATCTGCGGAGAGCATTTCTCCGCGATCCCAACGTGTCTATTACCAACGTTCAGGGAGTTCTATGCAAGTCAATGGGAGGCCCTGCTCGTTGAAAACTGACTCTCAAGGGGTACCCTGTCCGTAATAGAGTGACGGGGAGGGGCCCTGACCGTCCGTCAACATGTGACGGGTTGGAAGTGAGAACGTGTTGCGTTATGACAAAGAGCACAGCAGTCTGATCACAGCATCGTGAGTAAATGTGTGTGAGTTTGTATTTGTGACTTATGGGGAAAATAAGAATATGAAGAGGAGATAAAATGTAGTTACAAAGTAAGTAGAACACTGTTGGGATGCAAAGTATACGTCTGAAAAGAGAAAGAGGACATCATTTAATATATTCTGATAAGTAGTGTATTGATCAGTTTTAACAAAGGGAGGTATAAATGAAAGAGGAACATTGCGGGCAGGTTGGGGGTACAGAATCACTTTGTATCGACTCCTTCTACAAAATACATGACACACACACACACACACACACACACACACACACACACACACACACACACACACACACACACACACACACACACACACACACACACCACACACACACACACACACACACACACACACACACACACACACACACACACTATCTCTCTCTCCAGCTCACCCATTGTCTGATGAATGGCAGCAGGGGAATTTAATGATAATTGAGGTTGTTTCATCGGAAATCACACCATGACTCCACATATTACAATGGCCTTGTGCCGCGCCCACGCAGACACGCACATACACGCACTTCACACACCCAACACACACTCACTCAACATTACTTTATGCCATTTTCCCTCATCATTGTAAAAAAAAACAAGCTACTAAATGAGCCTAATCAATATGATGAATGGATCCCTGTGAACAAAAAGCCTTTGACTCTTGAAAACTATACCAGGCTTTGTTAGAGACTAACAACGATGTCTGACTGGGATAAGAATTATTCCAGTCATCTTAAAATATCTTAACAAATTACTTTGGCTGGCAAAGTTTAAAGGTAATTTTCTCAAAATCATGGCTTGGTCATTAAGTTATGTGACATAGGCTAATGCTAAATATTAAGAAAGCTCCTTCAAATGTGTTTGGGCATACACAAATATGTTATCACTGCACCAATAATGTATTTTTGTAAGCTCTCCCAGGAATTGGCATTGAAAGGAGTCCCTCGACAAAAAGTCAACGGGATTGCCCCATTGGATTTCGTATATTGCATAACATTAGCTTTGTGGCCAATACAGATGTATCATACTTAATATGTTTTTAACAGCAGGATAATCTCTGCTTATTAATACCACTTTGGGATTTATAAAGTGTAAATTATATTATTAGGCTATAAACCAGGGGTGGGGATCTCCGGCCTCCGGGCCGTATACGGTTTGCAAGACCATTTGATACGGCCCTCGAGCTAATTTATAAACACACGCAACACTTTTTTTTTAAGGAAATCTAGACCGCAATAGAATTAAACAAGCGAGTGCCTGTTTTTCCTGGCCAAGGACAGGTTCATTGAACACAACCATGGCAGCATCTACTGTACCATTGAGGTCACCGAGGTCCGGACCTCGGTAATATTTTTCGAGCTGTGTTTACAAAACTTGTGAAGTAATTGCACTAAACGGGGTTCTTTGTACTACTTCCATTTACTGATGATGGGGGCGCTGCATAACTACGTAGCCTCGATTAAAGCAAACAGAAGACGACATGTATCAACAAACCTCCGCAGCCCGGACTTGTATCGGAGCAGCGAAGGAGTGATGTAGTATCTAGATCTGAGTCCAGCGGGATGCTTGTGTTTCTGTTCATCAGACCAGCAGATCCTGTGTGAACGCTCTACGTTAGTCAGTGGAAGTCCGACAACATGCACACTAACTTATATTGCAGCTATAGTAGGCCTATAGGCTATACTTTGGGTTAAATTGCGTGAATAAACTAGCTAGAGAGCTAAAGTTAATTACATTCATCCAATGTAATGTTATGTATGTACTCACAAAATATAACTTGTTGAGCTGGGAAAATGTAATTAGATATGCAAATGCTTGCCTCATGTACAAAATAATACACAGCCTTACCTCACCTCCGCTCAGACATTTTATCCCCATACGCACACCTGTAACTAGGGCAACAAGAGCTGCAACAAGAGGAGACTGCGTTGTTCCATTAAGGAAGAGTTCATTCAGCCAATCTTCTTTTTCTTTTAAAGCTGCAGCACAGTGGAACTCAATCCCAGTAACGATTAGAGAACAAAACACCTGCAGTTTATTTAAATCTAACTTAAAAACATGGTTAGTGTAAAGTCAGCTCTGTCAACACTGACACAATCTGTACATGACAATGCTCTGTTTATATGCCTTGACTTGTATCTGTCTGCTTTGTGAATTTGTATTTTAGTTTAGTTTTTATGTATATGCATGTATTTTTGTTTAGTTTTTATGTTTTTATATATGCTTGTATTTTAGTTTAGTTTTTATGTTTTTATATATGCTTTTATCATAATATAAGTATCTCTGTTGAATGTTGTTTTCCTGATTGCATTTACCTGTTATTTGAAGTGAATTTTTGTTTTTAGGATGACTTTCAACATCTTTCCAGGGACTACAGACGAAAAATAGCCTGTTGGCTAACTCTGGTGCATTTACAGAAATGTCAATCAATGTGCACTGTCCCTGTCAAATAAATATATAAATAAATAAATAAATGTCAGAAGGATTACCTTTTAACAAACGTTGTAATGCTTTTCTTTCATTTCAATTTGAATAAAACATTGAAGATATAACATTGTATTGTTTTATTTTTACACTGACTCAGATATAATTAAAAGACTACGTCAGAAGAAGCTCAGCGTTGGTAAGGAAGAGACAGGACACGCAGAGAGAAAGAGAGAGAGAGAAAGTGATGGAAGTCAAGGAGGAACTGCAGGTACAGTCACACAAAATAATGTAGGCTTAATAACCCCATCTATTTATCTATCTATCTATGTATCTATCTATAACAATAGTCTTCATTTATAATAGGCATCATTTTTAAACAACATATATCTATTACAGTTATGATGTCATAATAACATACAATTGTATAAAACACCATTTGCTTACATCTTTGTTCTCTTTTGAGAATCAAACAAAACAGATTTAAATAAAAAATGAATGCAAACAAACGAGTGAAATTAACTAAATTGCTGAATTGCTTTTAATTCACTGGCAGGAGCAACAAGTGAGGAGGAGCAAACATTTAACAACGAGGGAGAGATTTAACAAAGAGAAAGGGTAGAGGACAGAGAGAGTAGTGAACAGGAAGAAGACAGAGAGACTAAATAAGATGGAAGAGAGGGGGCAGGTTATGGAAAGGAGAGAGACATGGACAATGAGTGTTGACAATGTTTTGTGATCATTTTAGCCTCTTCTGCATGTCCAGATCATTAATAGAAACAATCAACTGATTCTTATGTATTACACTTTAAAAAATAATGTATGCACTGACATGGTTTGAAATCAATGTATTATCCAATTTGTGACAGGACTTAAAAAGCACCTAACTAGATCATGAAAATCCCAAAAATCTCGAACCCCCCTAACACCCCCCTAACACATAGCCGCGGGAAGTCATTTTGCTCAGTGGTTGCTGCCAAAAGTGGAGAGGAGGGCTGCTTAAAAAGAAAAGAAAAAGGTGGTGCCGGGACGGGCCCGGCTGTCAGCAATACGAGCCGCTTAAATTGTTTGTTAAAGGCGAGACACGGCAGGCAAAAACATCGTTTTTCATGCACTGGTCAATTTTGAGATGTTGTGCTATCTTTCAGGCTTTTGGAAGGAAAACGTACAAAATACACATTTAAGTGATTATTCTCCTATAGTTTGTCTATTTGCGTCTGTAGATTTCTCCTAAATTCACCAAAAGTTAGCATTCTAACGTAACATAAAGTACCGCGACCGCTGTGTGCACCATGTCAACAGAGATATCGTTGGAAAGCTCCGTCTCTCCTGCACAATCTCATCAGATCCAAATATGGTCATTTCCTTTGTATCAGCAACCAATCGTGAAAGCACAAAGGGGTATTAAACCAAGAAACGAAATCTCATTGGCTGGTGTCAACTTCTGACTACGTGATTCGTTCAGATGCGTCATGTGGTGTGCTAAAACACTTCCTGGTTAGCTTTCCGCTAGAAATTGAAATCTCAAAATGGCAAAAGAACGGCGAATAAAAACGTTCACAGAGAAGACGACAACAATTGTCACTTGCACGAAGCAAGATTATATAAAAAACAAATGACCCCGAACATGAAATACCTTCACGGAGTGCGTCGATGCGCAAGCTGTCATCCAGAGAACAGGAGGGTTTAGCTAGCGCCTCACTGCAATCTTTAAAGGTCGTTTTCTCAAAATGAGTTTTTTCTCCTACTCTGAGTTCGAAATGTCAACTTAAGTAGCACGTAGAGACACCAAACCTTCCTATCAATATTATGAAGGCTTTTACAGAAGGGTTTGTTCATATGTCATTCATAGCCTGAATTATACAACATTGTATACCTAAAAACATGGAGAAAATTGATATTTTAGGGCTGTTGACAGTATTTTCTGATTTATGGAGTGATAAAAAAAGATATCCAAAATCCCTTCTGTAAAAGCCTTAGATACTAATATGACTACAAAATGAAACAAGCATTTTTAACCTGGCTTTATCCAAAGTTCAGATTTCGGTTCCTGAAATGTGTTAAAAATATGTGCATATTTAATGAGATAATGACTCATTTGCATATTCAGAAAACTTGTAATAGAAGAAAAAATTGACTTATTGTAGGTAATTAACTGGAGAAATGTCTAGCTGATATGTTTAAGTAAAACAAAATTACCCTATTCACCTGGGGTGTCTTGCCTTAACTGTTAGGCTTAATAAACCATTATAGACCTACATCACTTAGCAACAGCTGCACATGCCCACATGCTAACTATGGGTCTTACAAACCTACATAACATTACAAATAGTCAGGAAATATTATTTACAATATTAATAAAACTATGAATTCAATTTTAATGAATAATGTTAATAATGTTGTTTGACAAGGCAAAACACTGCACAGCAGCAGCAGCATTAAAGGAAAAATATCGTCTTACCTTGTGTTGGGGCTTCACAAAACTCCAAATGTAGCCTTCCTCTCTGGGGTGGCACTAATGAAGACCCTTATTAGAGCAGATACATCCACATTGTCCAAAATGTTATTATGGACATGCATCAAAGTCAGATGTGTCAGTCTCTTCTGTGTCATATTACTCTAGTTGTAGAGGTGGTGGGCTGAGGAGTAGCTGGTGGTCCACTCTTTTTATTGGGTTGTTTGTTGGAGAAAAAAATCCAAAATCCTTTTTTGCGCCATTCTAGAAAGTTGTCACTCTGCAGTGTGTGCGTCGCGTCAATTATGTCACTATCCCACGACCTACGACCTAGATGACTCGGATTTTATTTATTTGGAAAATAAATTCAAGCCACCTGACTGATGCAAATATATACCATGACTATTATATGCTACTGTATACGGCTAATTTTATTTTAAGTAAAATCATAACTATTTTATGTAGTTTAATCATTTTTATTTAGGTGGTCACTCAGTTTTTCAAATGTACACCACTCGCCAACAGGGGGTGCTGCAGCACCCCCAGCACCCCTACTTCCCACGGCTATGCCCTAACATGTTTGGACCTCGGTATTTAGGAAATCCTGGATACGGCCCAGAACACAACACGAGCGTAACGTGTCATCACGTGGTGTAGTGCTGATGGAGAGCACCGGAACGCCGCTCCAGCAGCACTTCAGACATGTCAGTACCCATAAGGAGCCGTACACATGCCGCAGTTTTTGCGTGGCTGTGTCTTTAGTTGTAAGCCCAGTGGCGATCTGTTCATCTGTCATACTGATCATACAATAATGCCATCGAAGATAATATGCTACATTACAGTACAACTACTTCTGGGTCTTTGTGTGTCATTCAAGCTTGGCTCTGTGTGTGTGGCACGAGCGTATTTTGCGTGAGCGAGCAAGAGAGAGAGAGCGGTACCTGAGGATTATTGTTATTAGCATCTGGTTAACTAATAGCTAGCTATGCTAACGGATATAAAGAGCTTTTTCTACAACCAGGTGGAAGACAGCTCTCTCCTGACAGACTGAGAGGCTCTGATAACCTCAGCTCAGTGAGGTACAGGCACACCATTATATGATCATTATAGTTATAACAAAATAAGACAATACATTAAAAACAGGTATACAATACTATATGACAGTAAAACAATTAATAAACAAGAACACAGTTTGAAAGGGGAGTGATTTGTAAAATATCCATATAGAAAAAGAAAATCTGTTTACAGTTCTGTTTCATATGGATGTTGAGAGATGTTTCCATAGATCTCCTAATGTTGCTCTCAAAGTGCACCAGATTGATGCTTTCAACTTCAACATTTAAAAAATAATCTTCCCGGGGGAGCATGCCCCCGGACCCCCCTAGAGGAGGTTAGGTCCCCCCCCCACTTAAATCATGTTCACATGGATAGGAAACTAAATACATTTGCACATTTCTTGTGTCCATATCTTTCTGTTTTAGTGGTCATGTCACATGCATGCACGTGCACGGTTGTGACATGACCATGCATGTCATAGTGACTGTCTGCATTTTGGTCCTTACACCTTTTACACACTCTCCAAAGTATAACATAAAAACGTTGAAAATGAAACGGAAAGATGTCTGGATTAAGAGGTTGCTTTCTCTTTGCACAGCATGAATGGGCTGTGATTTTAGTTTTCTTTAGTTCAATAATTTGCATACGGCCCTCTGAGGATGTTGTAAAAATTGAAATGGCCCTTGAAAGGAAAAAGGTTCCCCACCCCTGCTATAAACAAACCACATCACAATAGCATGTCTGAACATCAACACTGCTAAGCTAAATGTGGGATCTTGTCAGTGTGATGACGTTTAGTAACTAGTTTACCTAGTCACAAGTGAGGTATTAACCCGACGTATTTGATGTCCGAGAACACGATACGATAATCTCTTCAGCGTGTGTTAACCACAGAACTAATTTCAGGCATCTAACGAAAAACACGCTCAAAAAACGACTTTGAGATGAGGGAACATGAAGTGGTCAAATGCTAACTCATAACCCGGGTTTTAGGACTCATTCCTGCACCACTCAATATGTGTACCAAGACTGAGAAACAAGCAAAGAAAGTGTCTGTCTTAATCTCTGCCTTTTTTACAGCTCTCCACACAGGATGAATGGTCCCATCAGAAAGTGTTTTTCTGACAAAGACAGAGCAATAAAACATGAACCCTGTTGTCTTGTGTTTACAACCCCCCCCTCCCCGCTTTCTGGGACGGGCTCATGAATTAGATAAGGTGTCTGGAATAGAGAGATAGAGCTGCTTCTGTTGTTATTAGAGAAATAGCATCAGATCCACAGGATGGATATTTTTCTTCTGTTACATTGGTGAAGAATTCTGATTTAGACCTAGCATCCTGGATGAGTGAATGTTAGGCCTAGTCTGACGGTATGGCTTTGCTAATATGTGATTTGCAAGGCTGATATATACTGTTTGGATAACTAAAGTATATATATATATATATAGTTTTCTAAATAATGTTTTGGTTTCAAAAGACTCTACAATCACTAGGAACATGAATACAATTTATATTCCGTAGCACATTTTCACAGTGTAGTTACAGTTTTACACTTTAAAGCAGTTGAATTGAAGAAGTCAAGAAAGCCTGCAGAAATATATCATCTTCAAAGCTCTAACCCCTTGAAAATAATAGATGAACATTGTCTGCAAAGAAGTAAGATGTTAAAACAGAACCTCGGGTCAAATAATTTATATATAACAATATGTGGTGAACTCTGCGGTTTTGCCCCCATTTGAAATATGAAATCACATTCGTGAGTTTTAGGCTCTTAGGGTTCGGGGACAGGAGAGAGGAGAAGAAAGGAACATACTGTAATGCAAACTGAGCAGTTACAGAAAACGTACTGAGGGGCATTTAAACACTTCAGCTCCAAAGAGAAGAAGTCTGAAATGAAATGATGAAAGAGTGACATGCTGTTCCCTCTCCCTGCTCTAAGTCACAGTCTGACCGGGACAGAACTCCGAAAAATCCGAAATCTCGTTTAACATGTGGTTTAAGACATTCCTAATCATGGCTAAATGTATGTTTCTGTCATTGCTTAGGTTACACATGTTTTTAGGAGGACTACAGAAGTCAGTTCACATGTGCTGTAATAGCTTGATACTGTATTACCTTTATATAGCATACAATTGAGCACAGCATGAAGGTTCAAATATCAAATGCCAACTGTCGTCTTTAATTCACTCGAGTTCATATACCATAAGCTCTCAGATGGTTTTGCGTTATGACTTAGACGACCTAGAATTGTATTCGAAAAATGAATTTACTTCTAGAAGAATACAATTGCTCACCAACCCTCCTGTTGTCTTCGGGTCAAATCTGACCGATTTACTACTTTCATCAATCATAACTTTTTTGTTTTACGTTCGATTGCATTAAGGTTTATGATATCCTTCACAGTAGACATTGGACATATCACATTGCTGATCCCCACTTTCATTTTGGATGATTTAGTCAACTTTGTAACACCATGCTGTTCCCGGTCAAAAATGACCGCCATAAAGAAAAGGAATTAGTAAGCATCCGGATCAGATAAAACACACACCCACACTCTAGATGTGTCCCCCCCCCCCTTATGTGCCCCCCCCCTTATGTGCCCATCCCCCCACATGTGATCACACCTGGCACACGCAATACATGTTCAGTGTCTGTTCTTTGTATATTTACTGCAGTTCTTCATGTATACCAGCAGTCTGATACAATATGTACAGTTTGAAAGGGTGTTAAATGAAATGTGGTGATGATTAATGGTGTTTGTGTTAATGTAATAGCAGTTAAAACAGGACCGGTCAAATTTTACCGCGAACACCAAAGTAAGGGGGGGGAAACGAAGACAATAGGAGGGTTAAGAAATCTTCTGAATAGACTGTAAATGAGTTGAATGATGTGAGGAACCCAGCGTCACAGTTAACAGAGAGAACCCAAGCATATTGAAGGTAATTGGGTTGATGTTATTCCTCACCTTTTATGTGCTTTATTCAAAAGTAGCACTAAAACAAAGATGTTGAAACAATTATTGCTGCACTTTTCCCAGTTAGCAATTCATATATAAATATATAGTAAAGTGGCATGTGACTTATTGAGTGTGTAGCATTACAACACGTGCGAGAAATAATAGCACTGACTTTTAAAGAGGACAGATTTGTCAGGGTTTGACAGGAAGTGGGGCCCAAGTGCAGTAACAAATGAAATGGCAGTAGATTCAATAGAAAGCAAGCCTATTAATTACAAAACAATGTACACACGTACATGTACTAACGATGAGGGAAACAATCAGGAACACAAGGTACAGGAGCACAGGGGAAACCAACAGGACCATTGAAGGGGCCTGGGACGACAAACCTCTGACGCCAACAGAGAACACTGGGAAGACTAAATACACACAAGGCACAAGGGGAAAAATAAATGTCAAAATAAAACAGGAAACTAAACATAAACACACAAATCATGACAATATTCTGCTCATTTTCAGCTTCATATTTTGTGCTTCTACTGTGACATGTCTCTTCAAAAAGCTACTCTCTGTGCTGCAGCACCTCTTTTCACCCTCTGTCTGAAACCAGAGCCCAGTCTGCTCTGATTGGTTAGAAGTAAACAAAGGAGTCCAATGGAGGTTTTTAGGCAGGGTGGCAGAGAAAGTCCCTCTGGAGGGAACACAGGGAGTGTAGCCTTTGCAGACCATGTACATGCACTACAACCTATAACACGCTACAGGAAAGAGAACATCACTGGTGTCCAGAAAGGATAAGGTCCAAACATGCGACACCATGATATGGTCAAATTAGGCTGTTCGTGCAAGGTGCTAAGATAAAGGTTCTATCATTAAGATATTCAAGGTTCAAATATGTATTTGTTCCTAAAGAGAGGTAGATGAGGAAGGAAAACTAAGTAGATCAGGCAGAATGATGATGAGAAGAACTTCATCTATTTGATATGCATACAAATCAGCCAGTTCAAACTTCCTCTCTGATGATTTAAATGCAGTACATGAGGAAGACACCGACTATTGAGTACCAATAGTTACTTGACCATGCTTCCACCAGTCACAGCAGAGCAGCTTTGATTGATTTCAAAGGAAATGGTTCCTGCCACGGCTGATGGCTGTACGGAGACTGGTGGTAAGTCGATGTGGATGAAAAACTGCAGCTAATGTTAATATAATGTAAAGAAGGATCTGAAGGTGGTCGGTGCAGGTAGAGGGGACGGACTCCTTTGAGTGGAAGTCTGAATCCCTGCTGCTCTTGGCCTTTGAAGTCTGGATGAAATGGGATTCTGTTTATCGGGCACATTGGGATATTATTCTCTCTCTCCTTCCTCTTCTCTTCTCCACCTTCTTGTTTCTAGTCCTTCATCTAAGTCTTCCCTTATTCCGCCTCTAGAGATGTTCTTTTTTGGGGTCAGGCCAAAACACCTTTTTTAATCAACAACCAATATTGTAATTGTTTTAAAAGAACAATCAGTGCTAGAATGGCACTTGGAGAGACAGACATGTTTCCAACTTTGTTGTGTTGCGCTTTAAGTTGTAATGTGGAAACAACATGGACGCTTATTAGGTGTGTTGTATTTTATTACAGAGATAAAAAAAAATGTTGTGTTAAAGTCGGTTTTGTTTTTTGTCAGTTCTTGTCTCTGACTTGAGGCGGTTTTCAAAAGAACGTTTGAAGTTGGAAACATGTTTTTCTGAGTATTTCAACACCACGTGAAAGGGCCGCAAAGCTTATTCCTCAGTTCATTTCTCAATGCCTCATCGCATTAATGTGAAATTAGCAGAGTCACTAGTGTCCAAATATAATTGGCATTAAAAAGGAAATAATGGTAATTGTCTTTGTGTTCTCTCTCTGTGTGTGTCTGTGCTTCAGTAGACGGGTAAGCTGCTAGACAGAGAGTTGAACTGGAACAGAGATGTGACACGCACACACACACACACACACACACACACACACACACACACACACACACACACACACACACACACACACACACACACACACACACACACACACACACACACACACACACACACACACACACACACACACACACACACGCATTCACTCACACATGAACAAGCAAATACAGGCAGTTACAAACACAGACAGAAACACTTCACAGTCTGTATCAGCCTTTCTTTCTCAAACACACAAACACACACTCACGCACACCTACTACAAGGGTGGATAGATGTCTGACGTGTCAGTAAAAGATTAGCATTGCAATAGACTAGGAGAAAGACCTTTCATTTGGTATTAATCGCCTGGATATGTGTTCAATTATAAAGCCACAATCAATGACTTTATCCGACAGATTACAGCTCCCAAATACAAACACCTTGTGTATCAAATCAAATCAAGTTTTATTTATATAGCACATTTATAAACGATTTTTGGTGGAGCCAAAGTGCTGTACATATAATAAAAATAGCCTACAGTAGAGACACTTTACAGCAAATACAAGAGCACAGATTGTTCAGAATATCAGTATGAGAAAAACGACACCCTCTGTCCTTGTACCAGTATCTCATGGGGAGCTGCTAGTATGTCATACCAAAAAAAGAAATCACAGTTGTCTGGTCATTATTAGTATTAAAATGCACTGTGACATTTGAAGCAAAAAGTTGAATAACTGCAAGGCTAAATTATTCCAAGAGTATGATAAATAGAGAAAGTGCATTAGAAGCCAATTATATTGGTATTCAATATGTGCATAAAGTCTATGGGTTAATTATGTTTGTATTCATCTCCTAAAATCTTAATTCTTAGCATTTGTCAGGGTCACTTTTGACATGGATTCTATAAAAAGTTGTGCTCTGCTCGCACAAAAGGCACAGCCCCACCTAGTGTCAGCAGAAAGTAATTAAAATAATAATTCCAAAAATATAAAAAAATATATCTTAAAATATATTTTAAGATCATGTGTAGTCATCTGATACGTCTGTACATTGCTGTTTTAGTCTGCGTTCTTGCAATTAGTGTCTATGCCTATTGAGCGATGTGGGGCAAGCCCCGATCGAGCCCCTCTCTCTCGCTGTAGAAGTGAATGGGTGCTGTAAAAACTACACTGCGCATGGTCAGAATTTTTTTGTATTCAATGTGTGCGGCAACAAAGTAATCACCAGTGGGGCAAAGTGCTGGAACCCCACCAAAACGTGATCTCATAATTCAGAGCTGATTGGCTGTAAGTACGTGTGCCGCGAAAAGTGTAGTTGTGAAGAAGAGACGAGAGAGAGCAGCTTATAGTGGAGAAAATGAATGAAGTTGACCGTCTACTTCTGCTGGATCGATTGATATTGTGACACGGTATTGTTAACATGGCCCACCAGTGCAGAAATACCTGGATGTTGACAAGCAAGCCTCTATCACGACTAGTGGTTCACTAGAACACACATTTTTGTGGAGAATATGAAGATTTGTTTAGTTCTTGTAAAGCAAATGTATATGTACTATGTATGTTACTAAAGAGGTTTTAGATTGGCCAGTGTCCATGTGAAGTTATTGTTTTTCTCTCGGCGTGAAAACAGTATTTCCCGTGTCTGCGTTTTCATAGTAACGTGGTTGCTAGGGACGCGGCTCTCGCTGCCGGAAATGAGTATTCTCGTCACTGTCCAACACATTCTCACTCCCAACTCGTCCTATATGTCAGGATCCCTTAGAGTCACTATCAACGCAGTGCGGAGGCCTATAGCGGCGCTTTTCAACTTTCAGGGAGTCCCATTTACTTGCATAGAGCGACACCCCCCTCCCTCTCTCTCTCCTATCGGAACCATGGATAGCCAGCTATTTGTTTACGTGTTTAAAAAATCACCAGAAGCTTATATATAAACATCTAAGTTTTTCATGCCCCACCATTTTTGTACATATAACAACGCCACTCTCTGTTTCCCGCCATAATATGTGTTTGCCAAAATCCAACATATTTAGATTGCAGTGATGTTTCTCTTGAATGTGTTCCAATGTTGAGGAGGGATCAGACATCTTAAAATATCAGATTGTGGCCAAATCTGAGGTAAGGTGTTAGGAATGAAAAGGAATAACCATTTGTGTGTAACTGCAGAGAAATACCAATTTAGCATCTTTAAAGCTTCTCAAACTAAATGTTAGGTTGCTTAATGTAAAGAGTCATAGAAGCATTCCTTCCATCTCCCAACTGAGAGGCTGTGAAGCATTGAGGACTACTGCAAATTCAAAATCAATTGATGGAGCTTAATTCTAAGATCCATGCGACGCCGCATCAGCACAAACCCTCAACATATGTGGTCATAAGAAAGGCTGGTGTATGTCTCAGGAAGATGACTCTCGAGTTGAAACATAAATATGAGATAAAACAAGACCTAGATACTTCATCTGCTGCTCGATGTTAGGACACCACCAGCAGAATGGCTTGCGTGCTCAACAATGCTGCAGGAACAATGACGGTCTGTCCCTTACCTTTGCATGTTAGGCAGCCCATAAAAGATTGAAATCTATGCATGTTATATTTCACAGAACAACCAATCAGCCAGGTGACAGCAGGAATCGAAAGGTGCCATGATCCTCTGATATTACCTATAGTCAAGTGCATTAAAATACAAGAGCACTCTGATGTGGCATTAGGCTTAGTAGTAGTCTTCCTGAAATGGAGTGTATCAATACACTTCTCTTTGCTCCATTTCATTATCTTTTCTTCCTTCCTTTTAATGTATAAATGAAGTGGGAAGTTCACTGAGAGCAGTCCTTTATCTTTGAGGATCACATTTACACCAGGGAGCAGCCCAGTACCACCAGTCTGATCGACGGGCCACTTTCACCCCCTGACTTGATCCCTGCCGGTCCTCAGATTGAACCAAACTGATCAGAAGATCCTCTACAAGCTAACTCGCTAATTTAGCCTTTATGACATAGGAAGTTATAGAACATTTGAAGGCCAAGCTTTTAGTAGGACTGTCAATTATTACGCATTCTAATATTTAAAAAGAAAACACACTCTCCATTGTTTCCACACCCATATTTACAGAAAGGTGTCAATGTAATAAGTCCAGAAACATCCCGAGGTTTTCCTGTTTGGAAAGCAGACAATACTGTTGACAACAATGTAAATACATATTTTAAATCGACTACCGAATTCTAAAAAGTTTGTCAAAAAAGTTGCAAAATACTGGATTAAAAGTCAACATGTGACCAATACTATACCTCGCCATTACACGCAACCAAAAACACCACAGTGACACAGACTGTTAAGTTGATTGAAACTACAAAATGTTAAACACTTCTTGTATAGTGTCCAACTCAATACAATATAATTGTTAATCTTGCATAAAATGTTTACATATTATACATATAACAATGAAGTTAGGGCAGATTGTTGGGATGTTCTGACCTATATGTGCTAAAGCCAGCAGATGTGACAGAGCAATGATCGTTCAGAAAAAGATGGGAGGTGTGGAGGGAAGAGCTGCCAGGGTGAAGACATGCCAGAGCTGGCAGCTGCACATGCGCACACACACACACACACACACACACACACACACACACACACACACACACACACACACACACACACACACACACACACACACACACACACACACACACACACACACACACACACACACACACACACACACACCAGGTACAGTAGAGGAGGTGTGAACATGCGTCTGCTCCCTATTGCTCTTCTTATTTAATTGTATATTATAGTCACAGCCTAGAGAATTTGATTTTCACCTGTAGCGAGCACTACTACTACTACTAGTAATACTACTACTACTAGTACTACTACTACAACTTTAGTCACATCGTAAAATGTACCAGATAGATAACAGTCACCTCCATTGGAATCCTTTGTTTACTTCAGTAACATAGTGACATCACTTTGTAACACTCTTGCTTCTATTGGCTAGTGATCCGACACATTTTATGAGATAGGCTAGGGGCGGGACATATCAAAGCGGTTGACCAATCACAACAGAGCCGGCCAGCTAATCAATCAGAACAAACTGGGCTCTGGTTTCAGACAGAGGGGGAAAAGAGGTGCTGCAGCACAGGCAGCATGAGAAAAATACTTTAAATTCTTCTTTAAAAGAATACCTTCAATACTAACAAGACCATCTGATTTGAGAGTCCCCCTGGATGAACAAACAGACAAAAAAAAAGCACAAAACACATGGTCGCATCGGTCGAGGTGGAATACGCCAACATAAGAAAACCACTCTAACGGTACGTCCACACAGCAGCTTTAAACAAATCTTCCAACGCTTCTCTGCCCATTGACTTTGAATGGGGATGACGTCACTTTGCCTCGCTTTTCGCCGAACTGCATTGTGGGGGAGCGAAGCGAAGATCTCCAGGATTTCCAGGATTTTCAGGATTCAAAAGTTGAGCAATGTTCAACTTTTGAAGCTGAGCTGGAAGCGTCAGCCAATCAATGTTGTGTAATTAACAAGCATAATCTGGTGTTTTTAGTCGATGAGTAGTGGAGATACTGTAAAATCAATCGACTGTAAGGGGAATACTTACTTCCGGGTGTACAATTCTCCGTTATCCAATGAGAATGGACGCTCAAATCCCGCCGCAGATGGGAATACATTGCAATCAGTTGAAAGCTATTTGCGTCCCTTTATGACGCTGAAGGAGCCTAGGAGCGTCACAACTGCACGCCACGGACACTGACCAAACGTCGCTCCTGGACGCTTAGGGAGTGAGAGTGTGTTGGTTATGCTGTAATCCATTAATCCACAAGCCTGAGTACACTGTGCAATTTAAAAAAGACACATGTGAAATGTAGAAGGAGGAGAGTGTATTCTGTCCTCTCATTTTTAATTGGTTAGTAACGAAGTTCATATGCAAGTAAGTGTGTTGTAGTCAAATTCTTAATATGTCGCAACAACCCAAGCAATTAAACTAGTAATTATGGTTTGCAAAGGGTGGGTTGTAGATTTGAACATCAATAGGCCACTGTTTTACTACAAATAAAGAAATAAACACACAGCACCCTATTACTCATTCAACACCATGGCAATGATTAGTTTGGCAGCGTGTGAGAGTCGAGGAGCGGCAGGCAGTGAGACATGCTGGGGAGCGGTAGAGCACATGTGTGTACTGAAGTGTGTGTTACTCATTTTCAAAGCCCACGATCAGTTTAGCCTATAATTGACTTAAAAGCTGCGTGTGGGTGTGCAATTAACTGAAACCTAATTAAGGAACTGCCTGAAATCTGCATAAGCGGTTAAGCCAGCATCTACAATGGAGCCTTCCTTTTATAGACTCTGGTTAAACAACTACACTGACATTTAAATTAGGGCTGTTATTGACGCGTTAATAACGCGTTAACGCAAACTATTTTTAACGCCACTGATTATTTTAACGTCCGATTAACACATGTGTATTTGTCCTCGGCCCGTCCCGTAGTTTCAGAGCCCAAAGGCTTGACGTTGTTGTTGTTGTTGTTAGTTGGATGGTGGGAGAAGGGTGCTAGTGAACTGTTAACGGGGGGAAGCCTCGCTGCGGGGAAACGGCGGACCTCTGTGTGTGTGTAATGTAAGAAACATCAGAGTAAACATTTTATTTTCCGTCGGGAGTTAAAAAAGTATGTCTTAATCTAAGTCTTATTCTTAAATATTATATGGACATTTAAAACGGGATTACATTACAATTCTTAAAAATTCCCAGTCACCTGATGAGTGGAAATGTTTTTTCAAGCTCATTTGAAGCTAACAGTAACTCACGTTGTACTCGTGTTCGTGGGGGTTAAACCATGGTGACAACACGTGAGCTGCAGCGGGGATTGAACATGCGACCGTGGGATGAGATATCTGCAGCCAGCAGGCCGCTGAGCGATCACAGCGCAGATACTGTCAGAATAAGAGGCTCCAATACTGATCCTGTCGATACTAGGCATCTGAGCAGGGGAAGCCAAATGGGAAACTAACTGTGCGTGGTTTGATTCTATTTGGACAAGCAGATGGCAATGCCAAATGTCAGGCTGAACATATTGTATCTTAGAATAAAGCATGTTTTTGTTATTAATAAAGTGTATATCTGAAAAAGGATAACACGCTACACAGACTTAACCACAGCCATACAAAGAGGACATGTTTGGCTTGAGATAAAGAAACACATAATAGTGAACACTGAGTGGGTCACAAACACGCACGCACGCAGAGAAAGACACTTCTAAACTGACATTTACAAAGATATCACACACAGCAAAGTCACGTGCATGGACTGTGCATTCACCAACAGACACACATTCATAAATAAACACACACAAATGAGACACAAAAGCATGTACACACTCGCACAGTCTTGCAGAAAAAGGCCATAAGGCATGACTCTCAGTGGAGGTGCCCTGTCTGTCTGTAGGTCAGCCAGCTAGAACTGCAGAGCAGAAGGGGCCACACATACATGTACACACACTCATGTAATCATGGAGCGACAAACACACACATTCACACTCTCGTCTCACACGCTCTCATCCAAAGAGAGCAACGGTCACACACATGCACACACAGAGGGGAATGCTAGTTCACAGCCACTGACAGACACAGTTTAGGATACAGGAAGCTAATCCACATGCCTGCTGCCCTGCAGACTGAACACAATGTCAAGAACCACACACACAGAACATATTTTTAGATGGATAGATGAGTCAAAATGTGGAGGAAAACAAATTAAAATCTATAAAATGTTGGTTTTTATTCTCATTGAAATAAAAATAATGTGCATTTTTGGGGGATTTGACAAAAAGTGATTTTTGTTCTCAGATTAAAATCAGAATTGCGAGATCGAATTCAGACTCTGTTTAGGATTCAGATTTTTTTGTTCAGACTTTTTTTCTCGGAATCCTGTAAATGTTGTTAATTTTTGCTCATAGAAAATGTTGTGTGGTGATAACCCTCTTCAGTATGTACGTGACTGTGGTAGTTGTGCAATGATGTAAATGTGCCAGTGGCCTCTCTCAGATGTCTGTCAGGTCCCCATTCCGGTTGTACGACCATGAGTTCGGCAATGGAACAATAAATGTGTTTCCTCCTCAGATGAAAGTAGGAATTATGGCCAATATGATCTGAATTCCAATGCAACACTCCTAGTAGTGATACATTCTTCATATGCTTCACATGTGTCTCCTTCCATGAGGGAGCCGATTTATTCTCCTGAACCTCACCTGAACTCAGTTTTATTTTGTGATATTTACTAAGTTCAGACAGTTTGATAGTTGGGTAGAGAAAGTCAATACAAGTATAGCCTCTGAATCCGTCCTTGTGGAGTTATTCTTTTGTGTTTCTTGTATCTAACAGGTGGAAACCGTGCGATAATTCCTCTTCAGGAGCTTTTCTGATCTAGACACGGTTTGGAGAGCACCAGTGTTGCTTGAATAGGACAGTTCAACTTTCTTGTTAGATGTGTGTGAATGTCAATAATACTGGTATGTATGTCAATAATAATAATAATAATAATAATAATAATAACTGGGATTTCTATAGCGCCTTTCAAGGGACCCAAGGTCGCTTTACAGGAATAGGGCAAGCACAAACAAAACAAAACAAAACAAAGGTTAGACAGACAACACAACAGATAGATTTAAGGGCCGAAAGCCTTGATGAACAGATGGGACTTGAGGGCCCTTTTGAAGGCGTCCAGTGTGGGGATGTTGCGAATCTCCGCAGGGAGAGCGTTCCAGAGGGTGGGGGCTGCCACGCTGAAGGCTCTGTCCCCGAAGGTTCTCAGTTTGGTGCGGGGGGTGGTAAGCAGGCCAGAGTCTGAAGACCGCAGGTTCCGGGGTGGGGCATGCGGGTGAAGGATGTCCGATAGGTACTGGGGGGCAAGGGCATGGAGGGACTTGTAGGTCAGGAGGAGGACTTTATAAGTTATGCGGAACTTGACCGGCAACCAGTGTAGGTGGATGAGGGTGGGAGTGATGTGCTGCCAGGGCTTTGTGTGTGTGAGGACCCGAGCTGCACAGTTTTGGACATACTGGAGCCTGTCCAGGGTTTTGTTGGGAACCCCGAACAGGACACCATTGCCGTAGTCCAAGCGGGTGGTGACAAACGCATGCACCAGGGTCTCGGCAACCGACTCCGAGAGTGACGGTCGGAGTCTGGAAATGTTCCTTAGGTGGTAAAAGGCCGATTTGGTCACAGACTTGACGTGGGAATGGAAGGAAAGGGTGGAGTCGAGGATCACACCCAGGTTGCGGGCTTCAGGAGATGGGGAGATGGAGCAGCCGTCGACCTCAAGGACGAAGTCACCAACCTTCTGGAGCAGTGCCTTGGGTGCCACAACCATGAGCTCTGTTTTATCGCTGTTCAGCTTCAGATAGTTTGATGACATCCATGTCTTGATGTCAAGCAGGCAGTTGATGAGAGACTGAGGGGGGAGCTGGGAGGATGGAGTGGTGCTGAGATACAGTTGGGTATCATCAGCGTAGCAGTGGAAGTTGAGTCCATGATGTCGGATGATCTGGCCGAGGGGGAGCATGTAAATGGTGAACAGGAGGGGGCCAAGTACAGAGCCCTGGGGTACACCGTGGTGGACTGGGGCCGGGGGTGAGTTTGAGCCACTGATGGAGACAAACTGTTTCCTGTTGTGGAGGTAGGATGTAAACCAGGACAGCGCTGTGCCAGTGACACCCAGGAGGTCTGAGAGGCGGGTGAGGAGGATGTTGTGAGAGATGGTGTCAAACGCTGCAGAGAGGTCCAGGAGGATGAGGATGCTGAGGCGGCCAGAGTCAGCAGCAATGAGGAGGTCGTTGGTGATCTTGATGAGGGCGGTCTCAGTGCTGTGTTGCTGTCTGAAGCCGGATTGGAAAGGCTCATAGAGCTCATGGTTGGACATGTACAGATGGAGTTGTACGGCGACCACTCTTTCCAATGTAGCTCTGCCAGAAGTTGAAGAGGCCCTATTAAGCCTTTTTTGGGTTTCTCCATTTCCTGTAATGTGTTACATAGGTTTTAGTGCATGTAAATGGTCTGCAAAGGTTACAATCCCTGTGTGGCCTCCAGAGGGAGTTTCTCTCCCACACACTCTGGTTTCAGACAGAGGGTGAAAAGAGATGCTGCGGCACAGGCAGTATGAGAAGAATAAAGACCTTTTTGAACATTAAAGCATGGAGCCATGTTACAGTAGAGCATAGTTCAATAACCGGCGGACCGCGGTCCGGATCCGGACCCAGACGCCGACCTATACGGACTCGGACCTATAATCAATACATTAATAGGGGATTGCAATATTGACGGGGCGATTCTATTTGAACCGCCGCCGACAGGGGGCGAAAGAGAGGAGTGAGCGATACAGGGAGAGAAACAAAGAAGAAGAGACGAGAGAGTGATACAGGGAGAGAAACAAAGAAGAAGAGACGAGAGAGCGATACAGGGAGAGAAACAAAGAAGAAGAGACGAGAGAGCGGCAGAGAGAAGCGGAGGAGGAAAGTGAGTGAAGAGAATAATTAGCGATACAGGGAGAGAAGCGGAGAGGAGAGTGAACAGGCGTGTTAGCAGCAGACAGGGAGAGACAAATAATGACACATGGCGCTCCCCAAGAAGAGGAAAGTGGACAGTGAGAACAGAGCTTTTAACCCTGAGTGGACTCATTCATTGTCAGTGTGTCTCATTTGTTCAGAGACCGTGGCGCTCATTAAAAGTGCCAAAACGCCACTATGAGAAACACAAACAAACATTCCCTCTCAAGTCAGAACTGAGGTCACAACAAATAAGCAGTCTCAGAGCTCAATATGATCAGTCAACCAGGATCAAAATTAAAACTAAATATCGTTCCAGCGCAGGCTAACCGAGGCTAACCGATGAGAACCTGCATGTGTGTATGAGAATGGCCCTGACACCATTTCAGCCCAGATTTAAACTCCTGGCAGGACAAGCTCAAGATCTATTCTCACACTGAATTAAAAAAAAAGGTGAGTGAGGGACTGCAATATAAGAGGAAAGAAAGAGAAACTTTGAAACTGTTCAATTGTTATGATGTGTAAAGACTGATATTGTTCTATAATCGTCTGAAACTGTTAAGTCATGATGTGAAACGGTTAACAAAGAAAAAGGGAAACTCAAGCTGCTGCTACACTTTATTTTATTTATCCCCTCTCTTATAAACCTTGGAGTGACCTTTAACAGCGCCTTTAAATGTGATAAGCAGGTTAGCACTAGTCAACCTGCTTTTCCAAAATACGACTATTGGCTAAGACCAAGTCGTTTTTATCTTTTAAAGACCTAGAAAGGGTTATTAAGAGCCTTTGTTACCTCGAGACTGGATTACTGCAACGCTCTGTATGTGGGTATGGACCAGGCCTCAATTAGACGTCTCCAGCTAGTTCAGAACGCAGCTGCACGTCTTCTCACTGGCCATAAAAAGCACGACCATATCACCCCAATCATGGCTTCATTGCACTGGCTTCCAGTTCGGTTCAGAATAGATTTTAAACTCCTTTATTTGTTTTCAAAGCCCTAAATGAGCTGGCTCCTGCCTATATAGCCGAACGTCTCCATCGCTACACCCCAAAATGCTGCGGCTCGTGTACTAACCAGAGTTAGGAAAAGGGACCACATTACTCCTGTTCTGGCTGCCTTACACTGGCTCCCTATAGAACACAGGATAGAATTTAAAATTCTTCTTCTCGCCTACAAAGCCCTTAATGGGCAGGCGCCATCTTACCTTAAAGAACTCATTATACCCTACTGTCCTACTAGGGCATTGCGTTCCAAGAATGCAGGGTTGTTGGTTGTTCCTAGAATCTTTAAAAGTACAATGGGAGCCAGAGCCTTTTCTTATCAAGCTCCACATTTGTGGAATCAGCTTCCAGTTTGTGTTCGGGCGGCAGACACCCTATCCGTTTTTAAGAGTGCGCTTAAGACCTTCCTTTTTGATAAAGCTTATAGTTAGGGCTGATTAGATTCAGCCCCTAGTTTTGCTGATATAGGCTTAGTTTGTCGGGGGACATCTTACTTCTTCCTTCTCTCTGTCTATACCCGTGTACACTCATGTTCCGATTAACCCAGCTTCCCCAAATGTCTTTCTTTTTGGTGTCTATATACGCTGGGATCCGGAGTCATGGATGATCCTGCGGTCCTGTGTCCTGGATCGCGAGCGCTGGATCTTGAGTCGTGGCTGTGGTCCTGGATCATAGGTCCTGGATGGATATCCTCGTGGATTCATCTTCCTATTATACACACATGCATTTCCAAACATTTGGACTACCTATGTTGCAAATGTATTATCTTTTCAATTTACACACGGCATCTATTGCACGTCTGTCCGTCCTGGGAGAGGGATCCCTCCTCTGTTGCTCTCCCTGAGGTTTCTCCCATTTTTCCCTTTAAACTGGGTTTTCTTTGGAAGTTTTTCCTTGTACGATGTGAGGGTCTAAGGACAGAGGGTGTCGTATTGTCATACTGATATTCTGTACACACTGTGAAGACCACTGAGACAAATGTAACATTTGTGATATTGGGCTATATAAATAAACATTGATTGATTGATTGATTGATTGACCCCAGGCAGAGCCTTAAGGTCAGCTGATCAGCTGCTGTTGATAGTGCCTAAGACCAGGCTTAAAACCCGAGGGCATCGAGCTTTTGCAGCGGCTGGCCCTAGGCTCTGGAATACTTTGCCCCTCCATGTGAGGTCGGCCCAGACCCTGGGGTTTTTAAATCTACACTTAAAACTCACTTTATCTCTCTGGCTTTTGTTTAATTATCTATTTATTCATTTATTTAGTTATTTATTTATTCATTTAGTTCTTTAATTTAATATTTATAACATAACATAGGATTTCATAAAGTATTTTTAAAATAGTTCATACATTATTCGAATATAGGAATAGTAGATAGGATTACTTAAAATATAGTACCTTATATTTCATCTCTTTTCCCTTTCGACACCCCCCATTTTCCCTCTGCTGGTCTATGGTCTTGTCAGTGATGTACCTGAACGCGTTCAATGAACGATCGTTCATGAACGCGTTCATATTTTGGGCGAACGTGAACTGAACGTACTGTATTTCCGCTAGATGAACGTAATTGAGAACGCGTTCATTCTCAGCGCTGTATAACGGCGTTCAAAAGTGCGTTCATTCTCAGCACTGTATTATAACGGCGTTCAAAAGTGTGCCAGATTTCATATGCCTTTCAGCCGAAAACCCAGTTAAAACACACCGTAAACAGGCTTCAAAATGCCTGTGACGCGTACGCGCCTGTCACCCCTGGCTGTCGCACTAAAATATAAATATACTAAATATATCAGACTCCTCACAACAAACAATGTGGAACCGCGGAACCGGCGAGCATTGAATGAATGAATTAGTATGGACGAAGCCGAGAGCAGCTGCAGCAGCACTCGCTCAGAGTGAGACTCTACGGCAGGGGTGGGGAACCTCCGGCCTCTGTCCGTATACGGCCCGCGAGACAATTTGGTACGGCCCTCGAGGTAATTTATAAACACACGCAAAGAATAAAAAAATGAAAGAAATCTAGACCGCAAAAAAATTAAACAAGCTAGTGCCTGTTTTTCCTGGCCAAGGTCAGGGTCCTTGAACACAACACGAGCCTAACGTGTCATCACGTGGTATATGTCTCGACTGACAGGGGTGCAGTTCTGACGGAGAGCACCAGAACGCCACTCCAGAACTTCAGAAATTGCAGTACCGATAAGTCCATACACATGCCGCAGTTTCTGCGTGTCTGTGTCTTTAGTTGAAAGCCCAGTGGCGATCTGTTCATCTGTCATACAGTCAATAACTGTGTTGTTTTCATTAGCATCTGGTTAGCTAGCTATGCTAACGAATATAAGAAGCGTTGTCTCCAACCAGGGAGGTAAAGGCACATCTTTATATGATCATTATAGTTATAAAAAAACAAGAGAATAAAGTAAACAGGTATAAAATACTATATGACAGTTATTAATAAAGAAGAATACAGTTTCAAAGGGGAGTGATTTGTCAAATATCCATAAATTAAAAGAAAATCTGCTGACAGTTGTGTTTGGGTGTTGAGAGATGTGTCCATAGATCTCCTAATGTTGCTCTCATAGTGCAAACAATCTTGCCAGGGGAGCATGCCCCCCGGACCCCCCTAGAGGAGGTTAGGTCCCCCCCACTTAAATCATGTTCACATGGATAGGAAACTAAATACATTTGCATACATCTTGTGTCCATATCTTTCTGTTTTGGTGGTCACGCCACACCCTGCACGTGCATGCATACGCGAGTCATGGTGAGATATCTGGATTAAGAGGTTGCTTTTTCTTTGCACAGAATGAAATGAATGGGCTGTGATTTTAGTTTTTTTAAGCAGAGGTCAATAACTTGTACGGCCCTCTGAGGATATTGTAAACATTTAAATGGCCCATTAACATCGTACAGGAGACAAATAATAGCTTGCAGCAACGTATTGAAAAAAGAACTATGAACTATAAATTAGTTCATTTTTGAAACCATGAACTTTAGTTCAACATTTTGAATTATGAACTATGAACTGAACTAGTTCATTTTAAAATGTGTGAACTGTGAACTGAACTAGTTCATGTAGAAAGTGAACTTTCCCAACACTGGGTCTTGTAGAGGGTAACGGGGTACAGAGTCGCTTAGATAAGCGGGGGAGTGCATCTGACGTAGGCTATTTTTATTATACAGCACTTTGGCTCGACCAAAAATCGCTTATAAATGTGCTATATAAATGTGCTATATAAATGTGCTATATAAATAAAACTTGATTTGATTTATCTAAAATTAAGCACTTTTAAGATGCACACATTTTCAAAAGCTATTTTATTTATTTTCTCTATTTTATTTGTAAATGCAGCCCGAGAGGAACATTACACATATCCACAGTATTTACTGTATATCTGTATAGTTCAATGTTAATTGACAATAAATATTGTTATTTTTGAATTGTACTTTCTTTATTTGATTGGCAGTCAGTTGTTGATTAAATGCAGACGTTGATAAAGCTACAGGTCACTTCAATATATATCACACTAATGCATAAAGCAAGTTAGACATTTTGATGTTCCGGACCTTGTGGAGATTTTCTCTAACTGGACCTCGTTGAATTTTGGTAGAATACCCCTGCAGTAGAGACACAACGTACCAATATGAACCAACAATTTTCATAATATGTGCTCTTTAAGTTGTCAAAAAACTTCAACTTTGTTTAGAAAATTCAACAAGATCTATCTTTGAATGATACTAATCCCTTTACAGTCAAATTATTGTACACAACAGTAAGCTGCCAATTGAAATCACATTGTATTTCCGGTGCCCAAAAGCAGCACCAGTGGAGATTTAGGATCAAGTTCTGCTTTTCGACACATTGAAATGCAGTTGTTCCGTTCTGCCAGTTGATCGATAAAAGTGCATTTCAAAATTCGATTGTCTTTTTTATTTCCATTTTCCCTTTTACACCCGCTTCCTTTCAGCATTCTCTCACTCCATTTCCAGCTCATTCCTTATTCCCCCATCTCTCCCTGACATTGTACTCACCCCCACCTTTATCCCACCATCACTACACACTCGCACACACTCAATGCTCTTATCCGCTGTGGTATTGCTGAGCTCTGGCTTATGTAGTGGGACTTGCAGCAGGGTTTTGGAGTGTAATGGAGAGGGTGTAGCAGGGATATGTAGCAACACTTCAAACATATATTTTACAAAATATGATACAAAAGGATGTTGTGGTTTTCACATCAATCAAGAGCGGTTGAAGGGTAATAATAAACCCCTTCAAAAAGGAAAACCAGAAGACCCGAGACTGAAGATATACATGCATACCTGTTTACATTTGCTCAAAGCAGTGTTTGCCGATCAGTTTCTTGACATTCTCGCCCACTAATTATCTGACGAGTCGCTTATTAACTTCTTATGGGCCTTTCTACAGAAGTCGAGGATTAGCATCTAGTTCATCCAACGTTGACACCATAGATCAGAGGTCTGCTGTTGATAGAGGAACTATCAAACTTTAAGTGGTAAGGTTTATTACACAGCTTAATTGAGTACTCAATTCTGATTGGTCAATTTGGACATTCCAGTGGTCTGCTATTTTTGGCAAGCAGACCACTGCTAAGGAGAGCAGACCTTGCTAAGGAGCATGTTCAGGCATATCAATCCCGAGAAAGAAGTCTGGTTCATCTAAAGTCAGCTGTGGACAACCAACACACATTTTCATCCATCAGAAAACACCATTGCATACTTAAATATTCATTTTTATATTTGTGGAGAGCACCACATGTTGGATTCATGACACTTAAGGGAACAACAGAAGAAGACAGACAGGAAGTAGACACTAACGGGAACACAGTATTGGCTCTGGTCGTGCTTAAGGACTGTTTCTTGGGAAATAAAGTGTGAACAGACCTGGACAGTTGTAGAAAACCTCCATCAGTGCTGCCGTCATTTTAAGTTACGTCCAGCAGTGGAACTGGCTATTTTTCTTACCGGAAGCAACATAATCATATTGTAATCAATATTATGGTCATTGGTTTATATAATAATTGGCCGTGTAATAGGCGGGATAATGTAGACAAAGGTGGTCATTAATGAAAAAGAACACCATGGTGGGATT
Organism: Pseudochaenichthys georgianus; assembly: GCF_902827115.2. Classification (NCBI taxonomy): domain Eukaryota; kingdom Metazoa; phylum Chordata; class Actinopteri; order Perciformes; family Channichthyidae; genus Pseudochaenichthys; species Pseudochaenichthys georgianus. The sequence goes on along the minus strand of NC_047507.1, from coordinate 37,237,805 downwards.
TGTTCTTGTTTCATTAACGACTGTCTGGCTGCATATTATCCCTGACATAGTATTTTTCTATGTATGTTTATTAACCTGAACAAAAAGAAAGTCAAACTAAAGTGAGACAAGGTCAACTATATTATGTTTTGCTAATGTTGGCCAAAGTAAAACTGGAGGGTTTAACAATAGTTAATAGCAGACCAGAGAGGGGTATACAAGCCAATAGGCAGGTACACAGTGTTATAGCAGGACAGTTGAAAGAAGTATAGCAAGATATACATGAGGGTCGTAGATGCAGGTAGTAGATGAGGGAATGGATTTGATCAACCATTTAAAGCCATTACAGTCTTTAAAATCAGGTATAAATTACTTTCATCAACCATTATCACTCGATTGCGATTAACTAACCATATGCATTCCAGAAGCTGGGCATCTGCTTTGCAGTATTGCACAGTATTGCTGTAACAAGGATACGATGGATCATTGGGTGGGTTTTTCAAAGGTTTGACGGAATACACAAGAAGGAAGGGAGAACAATGTCAAACCAACAACAGAATAGAGGTTTTATCAGAGAATTATAGGGTGAACATGAACATGAAAGAACATTGGATGATTAGAGCAATAGGTCCCAGAGAACAGGAATCATTATAGAGGGCATTGCAGACAAACAACGTTGATGTAACAGAATGTTGCTACTGCATGGAAAGGGTATGCAGCAATTTAAGTATAGGACACTAAGGACGATTGAACGGGATTACAGATGACGCGCCCTTCTCCAGACGAATGATTGCCTCTTCCTACAGATGATAACATGAAGATAATCTAAAAAGCAAACATGTATCGGAGATGTCGGTGAGCAATATATTGGATGTGTGTGTTTGTTTGAAAAGAAGGGAGAGAAAGCATTGGATGTTTGTTTCGCATTTTCATTAGAAAAGAAAAAAAGACTGATAGATAAAGTGTGCTGAAGTACCAAAGAAAATGAAAGAGAGGAGGACGGGGCTGAGAGCAACACTGACACAGGGAGGAGATAACATCGATTGATTCATAGAGGCTCCCTGGTGACCTGGCAGTTTGCAGTGGAACAGTGTCACCCTGAGATCCTGGGTTTGAGTCCGGTCAAGAACTTTTGTCACCCCTCTTTTTCTCTGCCATTGATCGTAAACAATTCAGAAGGAATACGGCTGCACTGAGGCTGGGAACGTGAGGGAAATGAGAAGGACAGCTAATACAAAAGCAAGGGAGAACAGATGAGGTTCTGAGATTGACAAATTGATGACCTTGCTGATACGGGAAATGAGGGACTTCTACAGGCTGCAGTCGACATTAAAGACGTGAAATGTGAGTAAAACAAATGGAGTCGAGTGATAAAACCAGTCCTATCAATAAAGAACATTATTTTGTGGTACAATGCGTTACACCCTTTTAAAAACGTCCCTTCTGGGTCACACACTTACACAACTATGATTCCGTGGCTCATAAATCTCTCGTAGGCTAATCTCGGTTTGTTGAAGGAAACTACACACCTCTGCAAACATAACATGTTTCTCTGGGGATAAAGAAAATAAAACGTACCGATACCGGTGGGTTTGCGAGATTTTGACAATATGAAACAAATGGGTTTCAAAGGCCGAAGGATCATAAAACAAATCAACACAAATTGCCGTTGCTCTTTGTACAGGAGGCGATGTGCGCTGCAGCTCAGTCACACAGAGAAGTTCCCGAGAAAGCAATCAACCCAGGGCAAACACAACAGACTGTAATCAAGAGTGAGGCAGAGAGACAGGCAGCGGGTCACTTGTACTGTTGCATCACCCAAGCATGTATGTGAGGGTCTGCAAGGTGGGAAACAACCTGCAGTGGCTCTGTCTCCAATGCATCCAACTGCACTCTGTCCGTTCAGTTTATGATTCACTATCTGAGCTTCCAGACATGGTAAAGAGCAGGTGATTGACTCATCTTTAGGTAATTGTCCCCAGAGGAACGAGACATGACTGTGTTGGAGGTGCTTGTGTCTGAGTTAGATAAATGTTGATGTAACCGATGCAATGTCCTACTTGGTTTGCACTTAGTCCAGTAAGAGTGGATGACACAAAGCGACTGTCCGTAGCCTGGTTCGAGACCGGAATGAGTAAATACATACATTTGTTCAGCCATCCAACCAGCAGTCTTGTCTGGTGACTGGCCTTACGTGCCACTATGTTATGCTTAGGAACAACGAGCTGTTCTGTGTGGAGAGCATGCACCCTCAAATCAGCTGTTCTTCCCTTCCATCAGTGCTCCACCTGGTGGAGGATTTACGAGTGGGGACCCGCCACAGACCTGATGATGCTTGACGTAATGAATTACCTCTTTTCCCCCTCTGTCTGAAACCAGAGCCCAGTATGCTCTGATTGGTTAGCTGGCCAGCTATGTTGTGATAGTTCAACAGCTAAGATGTGTGTCGAAAATGTCCGTACAATGTGTTGGAGCGCTAGCCAATAGAAGCGCGAGTGTTACACAGTGATGTCATTATGTTATGGAAGTAAACAGAGGAGACAAATGGAGGCGATTCAGATGAGGGGGGAGTGTGTGGGAGAGAACTGGGGAACTTTGGGATTTGAGCCTTTGCAGACCACTTACATGCACACCATCCTATATATACATGTACATGAGAGAAAGACCCCAAAAAGCCTCATTAAAAAAAGCAAAACATATGTTTATTATTATATGGCAGCAACCTAAGGGTAGGGGACAGCATGTAGCATGGATGCCCCTCAATGCCTGCCCGAAGCACCAGATCAGCATAGGTGGAATTAAAAGTGGCATGCATTCATCTCATGAATGAAAAATAGCGGCAGAAAAAGGCAACGGTGGAGTGAGGATAATAACGTTAGTCAGACCACAGATGGATGCTGTCCACACTGGGCTAGTAAATGGCTTTATGAACAGCAGCAGGAGGGACAACAGCAGAATCAGACTGCAGCTGTTACTGAAGAGGTGAGCTGAGCAGCAGCAGTGTGGTCGCCAACAGGGAGCGCAGCCTAAATACACCACCCTATAGCAAATAGCTATGAGAGTCTGCCATGTTTCAATGTAGTTGTGTGGCTGATGGTACTTGCACACTGTGTTGTGAAGCATTTTCAATTCAATACACTGTATACGCAGTGAGCAGCAGCAAATGAGTATTTTGTGATGAGAATTAAGGATGATTTTTGTTCACATGATCCTCAGATCCATTGAATGGAGGTCGTATTTTCTCAATTCTTGCAATAATTGAATACATTTAAAAATAAAATACACAAAGCTAGCGGCATATTTTGGTTAAAAAGAATAGCTATGCAGGCAGGAACACAATTACACTTTGTGAGATTGAAGAGAATAAGAAAAGACGACAAGACATTAAAAAAGGGGAAGAGACAAGAAGAGAAAAGATAATAACAAAGACAAAATAAGCTGCCACAGGAGAGGAAATCTACTAAATAAACGTGGGACGACCAGAGTAGGCAAGACGAATACAGGAGATAGAGAAGTAAAGGGAAGTAAAGCAACTAGAGGCAAACAATGTAGACGCAAGAGGGAATGATGCATGATGAGATAGGAAAAGAGAGATGCGGCGGAGGAGGGACGATGAAAGAGAGAAGACAGTCACAGAAAAGAGAAAGGAATCAAAGGAGACTGGGACAAGAAATAAGAAAAGGGAGCCTGAGATGAGACGGTGAAGAGGAAGGGAAGAGGATAGTGTTTGTTGTTTCTGCTGTGCATGAGTCATCGTCAGATCCTATTATGACTGAAGCAGCTTTACCCCTCGCCCACTGCTAACCTACGGCTACATGGCTTCTACACGCATCACACACACATACTGTACATAGACAAACATCGCCCCTGCTATTTTGTATGGATTTTTTAAGTGTTTACTCGTCAGAAAGGTAACCACTTTCTTTTGGTCCACAAAAAGACATTAACAAGATTACAGTTTACAGATACACTACTAGGGGTGCAACAACTAATCGACTTAATCGATTAAAATCGATTACCAAATTAGTTGCCAACTAATTCAGTCGTCGATTCGTTGGTGACGTCATCACGTGTGTTTTACGCGCCGTTAAGCTCTAACTTTATTGGTCTTTTTATCGGTACTGGAGACATTTAAAACATATATGTCATGTATTATTGCTACAAAGACATTATATCGCAGTCTTAGTGTCGCCAACTCGTTTCTAATATGCAAAAAGACAAACAAATGCGTCTATGATGTATTTTCGATCTTTCTCTCCCCCGCCTGCTTGCGAGGGGGCGGGGCGGGGCAGTTTACACACGGGCAGCTGCAACATGCAGCAACACACACACGTGGGAGATGGCGGAGAGAACGTGCTCCGAGGTGGTTCAACTTTACCCGTCTCGATGTGGAGAATGCTCGTTGCCAAAAGTGGAATAAGAGTTTAGCATGTAAGGGTGGTAACACAAGCTATTTGTCTAAACATTTAGCAAAAGTGCCCCACATCCAGACGGAGGAATGCACCGGGTTCGACTGTCTTTCTAGCAGCTCTGTAGCCCCGTCCACGAGTAACGTTTTCACGTCAGGTGTTATGTATGCTAGCAGCAACACACGGAGTTAACTACATTATACAAACATGATGATTAGAGGTAACAGAGTTATTTAGTTTGTTAACGTTTCAGCTATTCTGTTCACAGTTCTGTCATCACATTATTTAATACGATTTGTTAAAACACTGTTGTTTCTTTTGATGTGAAATATTATTTATATTTATATATATTTATATTTATATATAGGGGGCGAAAGAGACGAGTGAGCGATACAGGGAGAGACACACAGAAGAAGAGACGAGAGAGAGATACAGGGAGAGAAACAAAGAAGAAGAGACGAGAGAGCGATACAGGGAGAGAAACAAAGAAGAAGAGACGAGAGAGCGATACACAGAAGAAGAGACGAGAGAGCGATACAGGGAGAGAAACAAAGAAGAAGAGACGAGAGAGCGATACAGGGAGAGAAACAAAGAAGAAGAGACGAGAGAGCGATACAGGGAGAGAAACAAAGAAGAAGAGACGAGAGTGCGATACAGGGAGAGAAACAAAGAAGAAGAGACGAGAGAGCGATACAGGGAGAGAAACAAAGAAGAAGAGACGAGAGAGCGATACAGGGAGAGAAACAAAGAAGAAGAGACAAGAGTGCAATACAGGGAGAGAAACAAAGAAGAAGAGACGAGAGTGCGATACAGGGAGAGAAACAAAGAAGAGACGAGAGAGCGATACAGGGAGAGAAACAAAGAAGAAGAGATGAGAGAGCGATACAGGGAGAGAAACAAAGAAGAAGAGACGAGAGAGCGATACAGGGAGAGAAACAAAGAAGAAGAGACGAGAGAGCGATACAGGGAGAGACACACAGAAGAAGAGACGAGAGAGCGATACAGGGAGAGAAACAAAGAAGAAGAGACGAGAGAGCGGCAGAGAGAAGCGGAGAGGAAAGTGTGAAGAGAATAATTAGCGATACAGGGAGAGAAGCGGAGAGGAGAGCGAACAGGTGTGTTAGCGGCAGACAGGGAGAGACAAATAATTACACATGGCGCTCTCCAAGAAGAGGAAAGTGGACAGTGGGAACAGAGCTTTTAACCCTGAGTGGACTCATTGATGTCCATCCTGCCCACTGGGAGCACAGAGCCAGTGTGGCTCATCTGTTCAGAGACCGTGGCGCTCATTAAAAGTGCCAAAACGCCACTATGAGAAAAAACACAAAGTGTTTGACCAAACATTCCCTCTCAACTCAGAACTGAGGTCACAACAAATAAGCAGTCTCAGAGCCCAATATATCAGTCCACCAGGATCAAAATTAAAACTAAATATGGTTCCAGGGCAGGCTAACCGAGGCTAACCAATGAGCTAACCGAGGCTAACCAATGAGCACCTGCATGTGTGGATGAGAATGGCCCTGACACAATTTCAGCCCAGATTTAAACTCCTGGCAGAACAAGCTCCAGCTCAATTCTCGCACTGAACAAAACAAAGTGAGTGAGGGACTGCAATATAAGAGGGAAAGAAAGAGAAACCTTAAAACTGTTCAGTTGTTATGATGTGTAAAGACTGATATTGTTCTATAATCGTCTGAAACTGTTAAGTCATGATGTGAAACGGTTAACAAAGAAAAAGGGAAACTCAAGCTGCTGCTGCTACACTTTATTTATTTATCTACAATTAAGCACTTTTGAGATGCACACATTTTCAAAAGCTATTTTATTTATTTTCTCTATTTTATTTTAAATGCAGCCCGAGAGGAACATTACACATATCCACAGTATCTACTGTAGAGTTCAATGTTAATTGACAAGAAATATTTTTGTTTTTGAATTGTACTTTCTTTATTTGATTGGCAGTCAGTTGTTGATTACATGCAGACGTTGATAAAGCTACAGCTACTTCAATATATATCACACTAATTCATAAAGCAACTTAGACATTTTAATGTTCCGGACCTTTGCATGGGGAGATTTTCTCTAACTGGACCTCGTTGAATTTTGGTTGATACCCCTGTGCTAGACGGACGGATGGACAGACATAGATAGATAGTATCAGTGACTCATTGATTGATTTAGCAATCGGCAGTTTTTCAAACACTTAATTGGACACTCCACCAGTGTAACCCAGCAGTATCTGTTGTTGGTTGATAATACTGAACCTGTGAGAGCACTCTGGCTGGAGAAATCAAAAGTTTGCACAAATAACCTTGGTGATATCATCAGATTAACACAAAACAAACTTTGTAATGAAAAGCCTCTTTTTATAAAAACAGGGTGTGGGCGTTTACTCGGCACCCAGAGCCTGAAAGATGGTATCAAGTTGCATTGATTTAGCCAAAGTTCATCAACTTTATGGAACTGTATAGGACATCACTGGAGCAAGACCATCTACATTTAAATGATCCTGACAAACAGCCTTCCCCGATGGTATGACACTGGAATACAGTCACAAACAAATGTAGGGGAGGAAGTCCAACTGTCACAGTCCTGGCTGCCCAACGTTGGTTTCTTTTAACAGTGATGGCAGTCAATTTGGTTCCTTATGGCCCCAGGTTAACGTAACCACTGTTTTAGTTGCCTGATCGCAATACACCGTAATCATAAAGACAGCAGTTCAGGAAAAGCTAATGTGGTCATTTTGGTCCTTTAGAAAGGCATTGATAAACATCGTGGACAACCACGGTAATATAACTCAAGTCATCTTTATGTATTGCAGTCAGACTCGGGCAGGAATGCTGCAGGGTCCATGGGATTATTCTCACTGTAGCACGGAAAGAAGAATCTCAAAATGACTGAAAAAGGGGACAAGACAAGAAAAAAGATGCAAAACGACCACAATGATACACAAAAGACCACAAAGAGAGAGACTACCACAAAAGAGACACAACACCACAGAGAAAGATGCATGATTACAAAGTCACGCACAACAACGAATCAAGAAGAAGCAAAAGTTGTCTATGACCCTGGCAATGGCGAATAGTTTACAGTGGTCGGGTAGGAGGTCCCCTAAACAGTCAACTCTTTTTGGCCATTAAACAGCACCTGTTGTAAATGAAACATAGCACTTTATAACAGAAGAATACCAAAGAAAAATGGTGGTATTCATTTGAATGATATTCAACAACTGTATGTCATGCTAAGGTAAACAGGTTTTCTTTGTTTTTAATATCAATATATGGTTTAGTATTTCTTTCCTGACCTTTACAGCAAATAGGTGCTACAGGTGGCATTTTAAGATTTCATCAACTGATGATGTGAAGTAGGAGGGGGCCGGTCTCTGTTTTGCATTGAAACCTGGGTCGAAACGTGTTCTTTCATAATCACATACAGACATTGAATTGGATCACCATGACACACAGAGTGCTATAACCAACAATTATTTTGCTTATTCATTCATTTATTAATGAGTCTATAAACTGTCAGACAATAGTTAAAAAGGAACACCACAAGCCCATTGTGCACCGCCAGACTGACTATTCCAATTGGTTGTCAGTTGAATTAATGGACTGATCAACCCCAAAGTACCAAGCTAGTACCACTACATGTTTTTAAAGCTCGGTTGGATGCTACTCACTCAGATGCTGTTGGTACCTGTACATGTGGTTAAATATGTCAATTGTAATCCCTGTACATTTTGCTGTATGATGTCCTTTTGTTGTTCTGTTGTTTATGTTGTTATGTCTTCTTGTGGAACCTACTGCTGCAGGTCTCCCTTGAAAAAGAGATCATTGATCTCAATGGGATTTGACCTGGATAAATAAAGGTTTTGAATTGAATTGAACTGATAAAAAATGCCCTGGTGTTGCAGAATAAATAGAGCTTATATTCAAAGCAATTTGCACTTAATTCATCAATTTACTCACACAGCACCTACAGAAAGCTTAAATGTGAGGTGCCGGGCCGACCACCAGGAGCAGGTTGAGGTTGAGTTGAGTGTTTTGCCAAAAGACAGTTTGGCATGTGGAGAGCCGATGATCACAGCAACAACCCTGCAACTAGTGCTCTACAGCTGTAGGCCACAGCAGAATAAATTAAACATTAAACTTTGCTTTAGCCATTACAATTTGCAAATTCTTATTATAATGTATGTATTTTTTCATGTGGTTTTAGCCTCTCATTACACTATATAAACTGTTACTTGGCTAAAACTTTATAAAAATTAGGCAACAGTTTCCAAGCATTTTAAAGTAGTTGGGTGAACTTCTGCATGTTTTGAGTTTGTTAAACTTAGCAATGTAGTTTGCCCGCACGTTAAAGCCTGTTATTAAGCTTGGCTTGCGCTCCGTAACATTGGACACGATAGGCTAAGGGGGCGGGACATCTCTAAGCGGTTGACCAATCACAACAGACCTGGTCGCTAACCAATCAGAGCAGATTGGGCTCTGGTTTCAGACAGAGGGTGAAAATTGGTGCTGCAGCACAGGCAGTATGAGAAAAATAAAGAGCTTTTTGAACATTAAAGCATGGAGACGTGTCCCAGTACAGGCACAAATACAAATATCCATCTGAACATTTGCATATGTCCTTTTTTACCAACTCAAAAGATGCAGAAGTTCTAAACTCCTAAAAATGCTTGGAAACTGTCGGGTCACTTTCAAAAAGTATTAGCTCAGTAACAGGTTTTTTTAGACGATATAGTCAAAGCTGGTACACTTTGCTTATTTCTCTCTTATAATCTAATGCCTATAAACAAACACTAATGGTGCACTGATGTTAAACGATGCCGGGAGCACCTTCAGGGCTGTGTTATGCCTTCTGACTCATGTCTTCCCTCTCCTCCTTTATCCTCTTCTGTCTCCTCCTCTCCTCCTTTTCTTGTCTTCTGCACTCCTCTCTCTTTCCATCAGCGATAACACAACTAAGCCTTATTAAAAGGGGGTTTTGGAGCTAAATCACGCTCCGTTTATTACACACCCACACATACAATCTTAGGCTTGCTCTCCACTAACCAGTACATTATTTGATCTTCTCGTCTCCTGATTAATGAGATCTCCTCCTATAACTGATAAGGACTAGAAGCCGGGCCTTCTATCTTTCTCCTTCACACTCTCCTCTGTTTTTATCCGTTGCCCTCCTTTGGCTTTCCCTCTCAGGTCCCTTTCTCTCAGTCTCTCACTTGATTTGCCTTTTCGTCCAATACTCTCTTTTCCTCCCACTTCTCGATGGCTTTCATGCAAACCATGGAGGCCATTATTATTTGTACCCTTACATTTCCCCACATCGTCTGCTTGATGGATGACTGTTGCATGCACAAACATTCTCCCTTCTCTTTTCCCTCTAAAGTATGCACAAACACACACAAACACACACTCAGGCAGGCCTGCTGATCCATAATATGTCCTGATCAAACAACTGTTACACAGCGGTGGCTACTTCTCAATGCATTACACACTGGTCATTTCCTTTGAACTGTACAAACACACAATATAATACAATACACGATGATGTATGCAGAAAGGAAACTGACTGACCTATCGACATTATTGATAATCTATCCACCTGACGTTGAACTCAATCTACTGTCAAAACAATAATTTAATTAGGACCAAAGAGGTCGCCCAATAACAACTTTGTAACTAGATTTTTCTGAAATGTTGGGAATTGTGTTAGTGCAAGAAGATCAACAGGAATGCCAAACAGCTAACATTAGCTTTTTAGAATATAAGTTATACACACTACAAACTGCTTGGATGACGGTTTCCTAAAACTGCCCTATGTTGGAGCCACATGTGAAATAAAACAAATGGCCTGTAAGTTTCAAAGAGCAGTTTTATTTTAAGGTCACAATTTGAGTCTGTTATCTATTTGATTTAAAAACCATCAGATGCAGCTCTGTTGGCTATTCAATTGTTCAGGTCTGAATTTGTGAAGATCAACAGATCATAGGATTAAAACCATCTTAAATCCGCAATCTGTTTTTAAGAATGTTCTACACCAAGTCCATATGGTCCAATTTAAGTGATACATTATTTCAAAATGTCTATTAGAAAAGCCAATCCTGATTTGGCTTCTAATGATGGAAATGAGAGGTCAATTCAATCGATATCCGATTTAGTATATACATTATCACATCTCAAATGAATACATATATATGTATGTTATTTTGTAGTAAAACATCTGAGTCACTAGTTTACTAGTGACTCCTCTAAGGCTCCACTAGTTAACTAGTGAGATAAAGTGCGTGTAACTAGTTAACTAGTAAGGTAAAAACAATTGTACTGGTTTATCTAGTGGACCTCACTAGTTAACGTGTAGACATGTTGAGCCTCACTAGTTAACTAGTGCCTACTGTTAAAAATTAAAAATATTGTCCGTGGGAACTCAGTCAGTGTGTGTTTTGCCTAAAAAATACATGTTTCTGTTTCTGCTTTGTTCCGCTTTGTGTGTGTGTTTTTGTTGGTGCAAGTGTGCGTATGCTTGTGTGTGAGAACACCGGCACTCGAGACACAAAAGTAGCGGATATGATCGTGGGACATTTTATCAGCGGTGCTCGAACACTGGACAGATCTTAAAATCAGGGTAACGATAGATCCGTATGAAGATAAACTACCTCTCCATATGCCGTAGGTCACGGCGATCTCTCAGCCTCTCAGGAAAGCTGTGATCCGAAGAGGGTTATTCCATCTTTCTATCCATCAATAATGTCCCTCTTGTTATCACAGTGCTATTCTAATCCAAGCACCTTTCAAATTGCAGCTTAATAAAATGTTTTAAACAGGATCTATATTCCTGTCTGCTGTCCTAAGGCAACTTTCTAATTTTAACAAAGTCTTCAATGTTCTTACCCAATTGGATATACAGTCATATGATCATAATTACAAAAATACTTGTGTTTTATATTTGTGTGAATATGGTCATATGACTGTATTTTAAAACAGTGTATTTGAAGAGCCTGTGACACGGTTTTCCCCCATCATCCAAACCCATCAATTTGAGTACATATTGTCCTCTTGAAAACCGTTACTGAACTAATTTAGGATATTTGTACTTTGATAACCATTAATCTGCCTTCAATGTTGACCATTTTCTGGATCTTCTCGCGGATTCTTCAAGTCCCGCCAAATGATGGGTGACGTCATTGCGGGCACAGCGCTCCAGCTGCACCGTCCAGGATCCCAGCATCTGCATGTAAACCTTTATATATATACAGTCAGATGTAAACGCACGACGGCGCACACAGCAGCAAGCTCAGACAGGTTAATGTTGAACGTGTCTGAGAGCTCATATGAGGCTGAAGGATCGGTTTATGTTGTATCGGTTAGAAGTTTAGGAATGAGGTGCGTCAATATGGGCGATCATATGGTCATGTAGCCAGTGGTGGACTGGGACTAAAAATCTGCCCGGGACTCTCGACCGGCCCACTTCGGTACCGCTAGTAAATTGTCAACGGAGGGAGTGGGGGATGTTAGGGGCGGCGGGTGCTGTAGGCTAGGGAAGGCTAAGCCTTCCCACATATTTGTGTCACTGCATCCTGGTAAAATACAAATATAATGTATAATGTCTCTGTCTTTGACATTAGCGCTGCTCGCCACCTGTGCCCTGTACTACGAAGCCAGTTCAACAGACCCTGGATATGTTTGAGTAACAAACTAACTAACAACAACAAACTAACAAACGAGATCTCGCTAAGCGGTCCTACGACACTGGTTATCAACTCGGTAAATCAAGCCATGGTTTCTCTCACCAGCTGAGAGCGCGTTCACGTGAAAGGGGCGGGGTTAGCTACATTTGACCAATCACAAACAAGTGTACTGACAGAGCAGCGTCATACTTCATTAATGAAAAGTAAACTAATATTAGACAAATATGAGCTTTAAACATCCATGACTTCAACATATAATCCAGGATACAAGCCACAGAGTTGCACCTGCAAGGTGAATACAGAACAACTGGTTAAAAAATAACTAGGCCTACCGAGTGTTTGAAAGCGTATAGTTTTATGATATCACTGCCCCATAAGACACGAGTGGATCTGACTTTAATTACATTTTACTCGAGTGTTTCGTCAACATAATGTGTTGCTTAAAATAATACTTCTGCATCCAGTCTGTGACACTGTGAGTGTTGCACGGCCAGATACGGCTGGAGAAGCTGACTCAGATAAGGAAATATATGATATATTATGATATTACATGATCGATGATCTGATTGATGATGTAATATGAATGATAAGTGCGACACGTCAGCGTCTTCTCTGCATACGGCAGTTTAAACTGTATTTCCTTTCTCCTGTAATATGACTTGAGAGATTTAAACTCCGCACACTGAGTGGATCTCTTTTCTATAGACGCCGGAGGCGGACAGCGTCAGGTAAAAGAAGTTATTTAGCCTTCCCAAACCTGAGCCTCACGCGCCGCCTATGGGGGATGTGCTGGTGACTTATCCGACCGGCCCACTTCGGTACCGGCCAATCGGGATTCGTCCCGATGGCCAGTCCGCCACTGCACCCAGCCCACGTAAACTGTCAACGGGGGGAGCCTCGCTGCGGGGAAACGGTGGACCTAGTGTCCCGATCGGAGTGGGAATAATAATAATAATAATAATAATAATCCGTGCATTTTATCCATTAATTTCCCCAACATTGTGGTAAAAAACCACACGTTTAATCCATGTTGGTGGTGTACTACTACAACTACAAAAAGCATCGGTTCGTTTTCTCATCAGGAAATGCACAAACACAAACAAACGATTTGTAATCATCATCCTCACGATCATTTAATGTAGCATATGTTGCAAAAACTCTAGCTCAGAAACATCAGGTTCAACAGATGTATCATTTCCAGCTTGGTGACCCGTTCAGTAATAAGTGCAACGTCGACAATGCCTGCCCTGTGAATATTGGGTCTCTGAAAAAAGCTGATATTATACTGGAGGGACTGAAATCAGCCCTAGATGGAAATGTCACGATGAATAGCATCATTTATGTCACACATTCGCTGACCACACAGGACTGGATCTGTGCTGCCCCTTAAAACACAGCATCAAGGGGCACTTATTTGGGGAAATTATTCAACTTATACCCCACTGCGAGGCATTTCACTCTCTCATTAGAATACTGCAAGTTCAATACTTTGATGATCATTTCTTTGCATACGTTATGCAAGAAACTGAAGACTTTTAAATGATAACATTAGGCGATGTTGCTGATGTTACACCTCTTGATCTACTTTCGGATTTTAGCACTGACAAGCTTTATCTGAATCCGAGGTATAAGATGTTTTAGGTGGGCTTTTATAAACTGATCTGTTTATTTTACAACATTCTCATGTTTAAATGACTTTCTTAATGAAATATTGTGCAAATATTTGTATAATAACAGCTGGATGGAAACACATCGCAATGTCAAAGACTTCAAATGTTTTGGCATTTTCATAATAAAAACTCTTAAAGGTGGGGTAGGTAAGTTTGAGAAACCGGCTCGAGATACACTTTTTGTTATATTCCATGGAATGCTCTTAACATCCCGATAGCAATGAATATCTTAAGTGCTTTGACAACAAATCCATAAATAAATGTCATCTGTAGAAGCCGTAATACTGTAAAAAGTACAACCAATCGTTTAGATGGCCTACCTGCCTGTCAGCCTTCCATCGGGGCACAAACTTATCTCATGCCCTCATTGGTCATGTGCGCGTTCGTGTGTGTTGGAGGAGGGGCTCTGTAAGGAAGTGGCAGATTTTCTCCGGTTGTGTATTTTCAAATTCTAGCGATCTCGAGCCGGTTTCTCAAATGTACCTACCCCACCTTTAAGTACTGTATATTTAATATCAATATTTAATAACACCAGCTTGTAGTGACTCTGTGATATTAAACATTTGACGATTATGTTCATGCAACAATAGTTTGCTGAAGATTAAGTTTGTTTTAACCAAGGTTTTTTTAGGTGTGATTTTATGAATGATCTGTTCTGTCAACATTTGATGAATTCGAAAAATATTAATGTTTTTAAATGTTAAAAATTATTTTCTTAATGAGATATTGTGCTAATGAAATCCTTGTAAATAAATGTCCAATGAATGTATTCTTGCATTTTATTTTTGAATAAAAACCATATCCACCACCTGGTACAGTAATCGTCATTGACACACAATGTGCAATTACACAATCAAATGTTAATTCTGGTTAAAGAAATATAACACAAACTGTGCAGAAATAAGAAATGAGTGTGTTCATCTTGGTTACACATTTATGACACACAATGTGTAAAATGTGCACATTGTGTGTTAGGGGCATGTAACACATTTTGTGTGTAAAATGATTTACCCATAAATTAACACAACACGTGTTGTCCCTGAGCACACTGTAGGTGTGTTGAAATTCAACACATGTTGTATCATTTTTGACACATCCCTTCTAAGAGTGTACCTGTACTGTGTAATGACAATAAGTTGAATCTATCTAAATGTTGAGCCCCACTAGTTAACTAGTAAGGTCAAAAGAGGTGTCAACTAGTGAAACTTGGCCTTTACTAGTTAACTGGTGATTGATTCTGGGTGCTACTAACTAGTGCAGAAAAAGGTATGCCACTAGTTAACAAGTGCTGCTTCTTTTTTGTAACTAGTTAACATGTCATAGCTTTTGCAGCGCACTAGTTAACATGTAAGACTTTTAGTTTCACTAGTACGGTCAGAGGGCCACTCGTTCATCAAAAAGCTTACAAGTTGGGACTTTGGTGCTACTAGTGCTGCTCCTGGCGTCACTAGTAAGGCATATGTGGTAACTAGTCAGACTAAAGTGCCACTAGTTGCTGAAAAAGAGTGACTAGTATAATGTTTTATTGAACTAGTAAAGCCGAGTGCCAAACTAGTGCGACCATATATCTAACAAGTGAAATCAAAGAGCCAACTAGTGAAGGCAGCTGCCGTCTGATACCAAGGATATGAATAAATACTCAAATGGCTTGCCATACCTGCCGATTCAACATGTTGAATCGGCAGCAGAAGGTGTCGGCTGTCGGCAAAATAAATCACTCTGATTGGCTGTTCAGCTTAGCGAATGATCAGTGCATGAGAAGCGAAACGGAAGTGAAGAAGGCACACACAGACGGCTATTATTTTTCATTTTTGCAGTACCTTACATTTTCCAGTACCTTACTAAACATGCTATGTGAAACAGTCTGTGAAACAGTCTGTGAAACAGTGATGGGTGAGAGTACAAATGGAACGCACGCTATTTGTTGTTTGTATATATCACGCAGTCTGTCTTCCTTTGCCTCTTTTGAATTAAGAATACACACTACTGCCGCTTGCTGGTAAGGAGAGTTATTGCCACTCAAGCATGCACAATGCGGACATGTTACTTGGCCGTCGGCTGAAGTCTTTGCGGTGTGTTCCAGTGCGACTTTTTGGCCAGACGCAGGAGACACAACACAACAATCGGGTACATCGGGACGTGTTCTTTGGTGTCAGGGCCTAAGACCTCGTTAACCCCTGACCTTTCAACATGCAACCAATCAGATAACAGCTGTATGAAGTGGCACAAGCGAGCAAGGGAAGGGAGGTAACCATTGAAACAAAATTGAACTGACTGTTTTCACCGCAAGGCTCTGCACCAAACCCTGCAGTGAGAAAGGAGCAAATTGTCCATCATGTGAATGCAGCTTAACAGTGTGCACACACAACAAAATATGCAATTGTAATACCTTTCATTCCAAACCCATTAAACTGCAGCTCGAAACGTTTCAAGGTTTGGTCCCTTTAAGCCACAAGACTTGGCTGGCAGTCAGCTTCCCAGTACAACCTATAACTTTTGATGGAGCTGGGGTTGGACTCTAAGCTCAGAAAACGATTTCATCATGGGCCTGGCTTTATGCCCGGGGCTTCATCATGTTGAAATAGGAAGGCAGCCTCCCAAAAACTGTTGTCACCAAGTTGTCATTTAAATGTATCCATTCACTCAAACCAACAAGACCATCCATAATAAAATGCCCAATGTGTACATTTTTTCTACAAATAGACCACATGCTACACCAACATCAGAATCCCATGTTGGTATGGTCACACAGATAGTGGGCATGTGCCACTTTTAATTGCAATAATAACACATTGTTCACATTGAACTATTGGCACAGTTCAGAAAAACTCAGCTAAATGTTAAAAGCCATTCCAATTCCCATTTCACACATGCTCTTAACCTTCAGAAACGCATAATGTCTAGAGAATAATGAATTCATGTAGAAATCTCTCTCTCTCAACACCGTTAACTCAGTTCAACATGGGACACTTTCACAGCTGCACACATTAACATATGCGCACTTTCACGCACGCACGTGCACAGTGTATATGACCAACAGCATCACTGTCTGCTTCCTCCTGTGTTCATGCTGCAGGACCAACACGCAGCATTTTTTTCTCCCCCTCTCTTATTATTTGTCACTATCACAGACGCGCACGCAAACGCACTCTGACCTGCCAGAATCAGTAGCCTCGCGCATTCTCCGCTGAAACCGCGGAACAAACCAGTGGTGACACGTGTGCGCACAGCGCGCGGATCAAGCTGACCAAGCGTGTCCACACACACACACACACACACACACACACACACACACACACACACACACACACACACACACACACACACACACACACACACACACACACACACACACACACACACACACACACACACACACACACACACACACAAGCAGCAGGTGCTTCTTAATCAGCCCCAAATACACATGCGCCAAAGACGCACGCGAGCACACTTCCAGTGATCCGGAAAAGTCTAAACACATGAAGCAGAAACTGGAAAGATTCAAAGTGTCTCCGGAAACAAACTGCTCACATTTCATCAACAAGATGAGACACAGCATAAAAAAACAAGCACACGTTCATTTGTTTTGCCTTCCTACCTTCCTCGTGCATCCGCTGCAGACAGAAAGTGAGGTTCCTCCGCCAACCCGGCATGTTCATGAGGAAGACGAGCAGAGGTCTAGAAGATGAGAGTGATGAGGAGTGATGAAGAGAGTAGATCCTGTCCGGGTTAGGTGGTGACACGCAGGCGACAGAAGCAAATGTAACAATTCCCCTGTTTCTTCTTCTTCCCCTCTGTGGTCCTCCCCCGGTGTGTCTCGCGGTAAACGCCGAGTAGACGCTGCTCGTTCCGGTTACGACCCCGCTGACAGTCCGTGTAACAGTCGGTCCCGCTGCTGCTCCAATGGTCTCTCTCCCGCTCTCTTACTCTCTGCTAACAGAGTCCAGTCACCTCTCTCTCTCCGTTTCATTCATTATGTGTCTCTCTTTATCTGCCTCTCTGTCTCTCCTCCATCCCTTGCACTGGCTGTCCGTACTTCATTTACTCTGTCTCTGCTCATCCCTTACTTCTGTCTTCCTCTCTGAGTTACTTTGTCAGTTCATGTCAAAATCGTGGCTGCAATTATTTTCTGCATTTTAAAAGGATACATTAGGTACATTATGCATATGTGGTGCCAATATGATACACATATTAATACTTGGACAAGCAGCAGCTGCATGACCGGCGCCGTGGGAGGGCCAGGCACTCCCATTTGACATGCTTGCCCTCCCCCAATAAACACGTTTTTTATTATTAAAAACAATTAAAAAAAATATATATATATTTGTTTTTTAATTATAAATAAACGGTGAACGGTATGCTTCGATGTATGTGATGTCAGATAGTAACTAAAACAAAAAATCGCAGGCTACGTCAAATAAATGCATGTGTCTGTTGTGATTTGTGATTCGTCCACATTTAGACCAATCACAGCGTCACACTCCGCCTATTCTGGATTTGTTTATTGTGCATTCTGTAGACTCCCATTTATGTTTGAATTACAAAATGGACATCAGAAATTGGCTATAAGGTCTAAGGACGAAATAGTGATGAAAGAACTGCAGCCGATGCAGCTGCTGTGACAGTGGCGCCAGCAGGGGGGGGGGGGGCAGGGGGGACCATGGCCACCCTGATATATTTGTTGGCCCCCCCACCACACACACCGCCTCGCCAGTCACGTATGCGTAGTAGTATCTGATATTTAACAACAAATACACAGCCAGCGAGTCGCTTGATTTGAGCTTCCAACGCTCATACTGCAGCCCCTCCTCTCCCACTGCTACCATGGTAAAACTCTGATACTCGGCGCACCACCCTGATACTCGTGCGCACCACTCTCTGAGATTCGCACAGACAGCAGCAGGTTGCAGCAAAACGTTTCTTTCTACTGACTGGACTGGAGTTGACAAAAATCCACCAGACTTCTAGAAGGTAAGTCATATACATTTGCAGGGCTCTCAAGTCTCACGCATTTGGCGTGAGACACACGCATTCCACTCCATTCACACGCTCACACGCCACACCTTGTATTTCTCACGCAGAGATTTCTTTCCAGGGTACCGCCCAAGTTTAGTATTCTTAAAACCAAGACTTTGTTTATTTGAAATCAGATGAAAACAAACTGTCACGGACTCTGCCGTGTTATCTATGATTACTACGCTTTTCATTCATAATTTCAGCGGGAGGGAGGGGGAGTGGCGCTGAGGAACAGCAGAGTGCGGGCTGACGGGTGTCTGTGTTGACGTTCCCCTTATTGTGGAATAAGGGGAATGCAGAGACAGACTACAAGTGTTTTAGGTTCAAGTTAGACAACTAACGTCTGGGTTAGTGTTCATGACTTCATGTGTATGTCATCTTAATGATTAATCTCAATACACACACATTTTCTGTGCTTTCCAATAGTTTAAAATTGTTTTTTTTAATAACCTGTTCAATACCAACATGCCACTTGTAAAAGTTAAATAACATTTCTGTGAACTGATATTTGTTTAGTGAGTTTATTAGAGGATGTTCCCTTTGATTGTAAAATGTCAATGAAGATGTCAGACTCAGTATATTTGTTAATAATTACATACAACACATGGAATTTTATTTTGTAGTTCCCTTTACAGAAGAGTATTTACTGCAGGAGAAATATTTAAAAAAAATCGTGGCTGCAATTATTTTCTGCATTTTAAAAGGATACATTAGGTACATTATGCATATGTGGTGCCAATATGATACACATATTAATACTTGGACAAGCAGCAGCTGCATGACCGGCGCCGTGGGAGGGCCAGGCACTCCCATTTGACATGCTTGCCCTCCCCCAATAAACACGTTTTTTATTATTAAAAACAATTAAAAAATATATATATATATTTGTTTTTTAATTATAAATAAACGGTGAACGGTATGCTTCGATGTATGTGATGTCAGATAGTAACTAAAACAAAAAATCGCAGGCTACGTCAAATAAATGCATGTGTCTGTTGTGATTTGTGATTCGTCCACATTTAGACCAATCACAGCGTCACACTCCGCCTATTCTGGATTTGTTTATTGTGCATTCTGTAGACTCCCATTTATGTTTGAATTACAAAATGGACATCAGAAATTGGCTATAAGGTCTAAGGACGAAATAGTGATGAAAGAACTGCAGCCGATGCAGCTGCTGTGACAGTGGCGCCAGCAGGGGGGGGGGGGGGCAGGGGGGACCATGGCCACCCTGATATATTTGTTGGCCCCCCCACCACACACACCGCCTCGCCAGTCACGTATGCGTAGTAGTATCTGATATTTAACAACAAATACACAGCCAGCGAGTCGCTTGATTTGAGCTTCCAACGCTCATACTGCAGCCCCTCCTCTCCCACTGCTACCATGGTAAAACTCTGATACTCGGCGCACCACCCTGATACTCGTGCGCACCACTCTCTGAGATTCGCACAGACAGCAGCAGGTTGCAGCAAAACGTTTCTTTCTACTGACTGGACTGGAGTTGACAAAAATCCACCAGACTTCTAGAAGGTAAGTCATATACATTTGCAGGGCTCTCAAGTCTCACGCATTTGGCGTGAGACACACGCATTCCACTCCATTCACACGCTCACACGCCACACCTTGTATTTCTCACGCAGAGATTTCTTTCCAGGGTACCGCCCAAGTTTAGTATTCTTAAAACCAAGACTTTGTTTATTTGAAATCAGATGAAAACAAACTGTCACGGACTCTGCCGTGTTATCTATGATTACTACGCTTTTCATTCATAATTTCAGCGGGAGGGAGGGGGAGTGGCGCTGAGGAACAGCAGAGTGCGGGCTGACGGGTGTCTGTGTTGACGTTCCCCTTATTGTGGAATAAGGGGAATGCAGAGACAGACTACAAGTGTTTTAGGTTCAAGTTAGACAACTAACGTCTGGGTTAGTGTTCATGACTTCATGTGTATGTCATCTTAATGATTAATCTCAATACACACACATTTTCTGTGCTTTCCAATAGTTTAAAATTGTTTTTTTTAATAACCTGTTCAATACCAACATGCCACTTGTAAAAGTTAAATAACATTTCTGTGAACTGATATTTGTTTAGTGAGTTTATTAGAGGATGTTCCCTTTGATTGTAAAATGTCAATGAAGATGTCAGACTCAGTATATTTGTTAATAATTACATACAACACATGGAATTTTATTTTGTAGTTCCCTTTACAGAAGAGTATTTACTGCAGGAGAAATATTTAAAAAAAATCGTGGCTGCAATTATTTTCTGCATTTTAAAAGGATACATTAGGTACATTATGCATATGTGGTGCCAATATGATACACATATTAATACTTGGACAAGCAGCAGCTGCATGACCGGCGCCGTGGGAGGGCCAGGCACTCCCATTTGACATGCTTGCCCTCCCCCAATAAACACGTTTTTTATTATTAAAAACAATTAAAAAATATATATATATATTTGTTTTTTAATTATAAATAAACGGTGAACGGTATGCTTCGATGTATGTGATGTCAGATAGTAACTAAAACAAAAAATCGCAGGCTACGTCAAATAAATGCATGTGTCTGTTGTGATTTGTGATTCGTCCACATTTAGACCAATCACAGCGTCACACTCCGCCTATTCTGGATTTGTTTATTGTGCATTCTGTAGACTCCCATTTATGTTTGAATTACAAAATGGACATCAGAAATTGGCTATAAGGTCTAAGGACGAAATAGTGATGAAAGAACTGCAGCCGATGCAGCTGCTGTGACAGTGGCGCCAGCAGGGGGGGGGGGGGGCAGGGGGGACCATGGCCACCCTGATATATTTGTTGGCCCCCCCACCACACACACCGCCTCGCCAGTCACGTATGCGTAGTAGTATCTGATATTTAACAACAAATACACAGCCAGCGAGTCGCTTGATTTGAGCTTCCAACGCTCATACTGCAGCCCCTCCTCTCCCACTGCTACCATGGTAAAACTCTGATACTCGGCGCACCACCCTGATACTCGTGCGCACCACTCTCTGAGATTCGCACAGACAGCAGCAGGTTGCAGCAAAACGTTTCTTTCTACTGACTGGACTGGAGTTGACAAAAATCCACCAGACTTCTAGAAGGTAAGTCATATACATTTGCAGGGCTCTCAAGTCTCACGCATTTGGCGTGAGACACACGCATTCCACTCCATTCACACGCTCACACGCCACACCTTGTATTTCTCACGCAGAGATTTCTTTCCAGGGTACCGCCCACCAAGTTGCGCCGCAATTTTGTAAACAAACTAGTACAGAATCACTGTAGCCACGCATCAACCAATCAAAAGAATGTAAGCTATCGAACAGCCAATTAGAAAATAACATGGCTGTATCCGGGTAGGATTTAGACATTCTGCCCTATACTTTATAGACAGTAGTGCTGTAGCGTCGACGCGTCGACTTCAAAATATCGTCGACGACATATTTCTGCGTTGACGCGTCGCTACACACACGTGGGTGTGTAAACAAAGCAACAAGCAGTTCGCAATCGCACTTCAAACACAATGGAGACTGAAACGGCTACCAACTCCTCCTCACAGGATTGCGCACGAAGCCCTCAAATGAAAACATCTCGCCCTAGGTCTTCAAAAGCATGGGAATATTTTAAAGTTAGTCCAAAACGCAAAGATATTGTCATTTGCAGTCTTTGCCAAATGGAGTTGGCATATCACACAAGCACAACGGCTATGTTGGAACATTTAAAGCGGCAGCTAGCTGTGGTGGCTACCATTAGCAGCTAGCATTTGCTCTCCGATTTTTACATAAAAATGGAATTATGGATTATAAATTCAATCATTTTTTTATACATAGACGTTAAAAACCTATGGATTAACCGATTCAGCCGTGTTTTTCTCATTTTAATGCCATTGAACACGTCTTTTGATCAGATTGACAGCTACGGTGGTGAGACGATCTCCCTAGAAGCTCTGTAAAGGTACGTGTTGTGATGACTGTATTTGCTTCCCCTGTCGCGAGTCCGGATCACTCAGTGATGATACTATATACCTACATAATCTGTGGAGTCTCAGCTTTAATCGGATATTTTATATATGCAGCTACGGTAAGTAATAAGGGTACTTTTATCTTGAGTTCTGTGCCAATGTCCGTTAGCATTTTTCGCTCATGGGTAATTTAGATCAGGGATGGGCAAATGGCGGCCCGCGGGCCGCATGCGGCCCCCACCTCCTCTTTTTGCGGCCCTCAGATTAATTTATAAACAACGTAATTAATAAAAAATATATATATATTATATATTTTTTATTTGTTGTACTTGTAGTACTGATACCGTCCACTAGACTCCTAGTTACATCGCGAGCTGCGTAGATGATAATAATCTGTGACGCATTTGTGTGTATTGTGTTTGTTTCCCGGGGAAACCCTCACAAGAAACACCGGCTGTTGTTATGTCTGAATTTGGCGAAACAAGTTTAGTATTCTTAAAACCAAGACTTTGTTTATTTGAAATCAGATGAAAACAAACTGTCACGGACCCTGCCGTGTTATCTATGATTACTACGCTTTTCATTCATAATTTCAGCGGGAGGGAGGGGGAGTGGCGCTGAGGAACAGCAGAGTGCGGGCTGACGGGTGTCTGTGTTGACGTTCCCCTTATTGTGGAATAAGGGGAATGCAGAGACAGACTACAAGTGTTTTAGGTTCAAGTTAGACAACTAACGTCTGGGTTAGTGTTCATGACTTCATGTGTATGTCATCTTAATGATTAATCTCAATACACACACATTTTCTGTGCTTTCCAATAGTTTAAAATTGTTTTTTTTAATAACCTGTTCAATACCAACATGCCACTTGTAAAAGTTAAATAACATTTCTGTGAACTGATATTTGTTTAGTGAGTTTATTAGAGGATGTTCCCTTTGATTGTAAAATGTCAATGAAGATGTCAGACTCAGTATATTTGTTAATAATTACATACAACACATGGAATGTTTGTGTGTTCCAAGTGAATCTGCGGCCCCCTGGTGGCCAGTACATCAATGATGTGGCCCCCACCACCATCAAAGTTGCCCATCCCTGATTTAGATGCTTCTTATGAGACTTGTGTTTTGTTTTGGTAAACATGGTTTGTATCGTCAGTTAGCTGAGATTATTTCCGTTAATCTGGTATAACACATTAATAGTTTGTTAAATATTAAGATCCCCTGAGACACAGTATCGTGGAAAAAAAATTGTTTACATTGCTTTTCTTACATTAGGCCTACATTTTTTATGAATTGAACAACAGAAAAATAATCGTTAGATTAGTCGACTAATCGATCAAATAATCGCCCGATCGTTTTCGAAATAATCGTTTCCCCCCAGCACTAATAGACAGGTAAGGGTTTCAACATTTTCCAGGATTTCAATACTTTGATTGAATACATTAATCAGTTCTTTACACATGGTGCTCTTTTTAGATTTCAGGAACTACTACCTTTCCATGGGCCGGAGGAACAGGACAAGGTGTGTGAGGAGTTCCTGGAATATCAGCTGATGGATATCCCCATGCCCCAAGATCCCACCACCTTTAATGTTGAGGAGTTTTGGGGGAGTATGTCCTCAATCAAGTGCAAGGTAAGAAATATTTGGCACCACATGACATACACATAATCAATTGAAATCAAAAGCAAAGCATTTGAGTAATAGAGTCTCTTGGTTCCTTTTTTTTAAAGGTGACCGGTTTGAGCCAGTTTGGGAGGCTCACTAAAATAGCTCAACTTGTTCTAGTGCTCCCTCACTCTAATGCAGACGCGGAGAGGGTTGCCACCAACACCTACAACAAAAAACACACACACACACACACACACACACACACACACACACACACACACACACACACACACACACACACACACACACACACACACACACACACACACACACACACACACACACACACACACACACACACACACACACACACACACACACACACACACACAGACACATACACACACACACACATCTCTTCACTAAGAATGAAATAAATATGTTTTTATTTGTATGAATTTATGTGTCATTTATCAGATAAGACCACCGTCCCCACCCAAAGCCCCGCCGCTGCCAAAATCTCACTCTGAACTTGAGAGCCCTGCGTTTGTTGGCTGTTAAGCCCCACAACACTTTAGGCTTTAGCGTGTTAGCTTTAGGTAGCATACAACGGAGATATGCGTACCTTTAGCTGCTATTCTGATCAAAATGTGTGTTCAATGGCATTAAAACGAGAAAAACGCTGGAAGACCTGGAAAACAGGCTCGGGGCTCAGTAAAGGCTGGCTTGACTTCAGGTATAATTCGTCTGTAAACACACTTTGGCGGCTATTCTAGTTAGCGTTAGTTTAGCTTGCTAAGCTAACGTTAGCTGATGTCGGTATGCTGGGCTGGTGTAATGCGTAGGCTACTATTAATCACTGCTGTGTGTAATGTCAATTTGCAGAAAATGAAGAGAAAGTCAACAGACATCTCTTCTTATTTTAAGAAGAAGATGAGTAAAGGAGAGACAGAGCTGGCAGGGGAGCAGCAGCATAGGGCTAGTGAGGAGATGGCCATACATGCTAGAAAGTACATGTGGAACTCTGTGTTGTAAAAGTGAAACTAAAACCTTAGTACAGTTTTATTAATGTGTTTGTGACCTTTTTAATCATTTAAGTCTTCTACACACTTACGTCTGCAGCTCCTTCAAAATGAAACGAGAAGCTATGCAGTTTTTCCTCTTCTGTGCTCTGAGGTTATGAGCCGACCATTAGTCAAGTTTGTTTTCATAATGTTCTGCATGCTAATTAAAAAAAAGGGTAACCAGTTTGTTTATAAAGTATATACATTTTCAAAACAAATGGAATACAAGCTATATGTATTACTCTCACCACAGTGGCCTAATCTAAAAAAAATAGAAATATGTCTCGTCACCTATTTTCTGTCTAATACTAAAAGGTGGTGTTTTGTATCATTTATAATTTTTTAATTAGCTATAAAGGTCAATAATAGATGGTGTTTTTGTGTTCAATCACAGTATTTATTTACCATTTTATACCCCTTGTGTTTTTGGGTCCTGTTGAAATAAAAAATAGTCATGTTTTAAAACTTGATTTAAAGAGACGGAGCAGCTCCACCTGTTGCTGCATGCGATCTGCGATTTACGGAGGCCTGCTCGTCGCGAAGAGACGGAGCGGCTCCACCTGTTGCTGCCTGCGATCTGCGATCTACGGTCTGCGATCTACGGAAGCCTGCTCCCACCTGTAGAATACGGCTGTACTGGAGAGGTTTTTACCCCGGAGTCGTCGCGGAGAGACGGAGTGGATCCACGCTTCGGGCTTGGCCTGCTTCCACCGGGCGTGTGCTGCTGTGCGGAGGAGGATTTTACCACCGCTGGGGCCTGCTTTCCACCTGTCCTGGTTCTGCTGTTGCAGAGGCCTGCTTTCACCCCGGGGATACCACGGAGGGACCGGAGCGCTTCCACGCTGCTGTTTTCGCCTGTCCTTTGCTGCTGTGCTGATTTTTCTCCAGGAACATCGCGGATATTGTGTGCTGGTCTGGAAAATTGCCCATATCGGGATTCTGCTGTGCCTGTTAACTGTTTTGGACTATGAGAAGATCTCTAGTCATTCGTTCGGATGTGTTGCTCAAACAATTACCGGTTGCCTTGTCACAGACAATCTGCTCGACAAAATATGTTTGTCTTTTTTGTTGTCCTGCGATGATGGTTTTTCAGGACTGCTTCTTAAGCTCAAATCACACTCTCGCAGACTTTTCCGGTGATTCTAAAGTAGATGACAATGTATGTGTGTCGTTTAAGAGGAAAAGATGCCTGTTTTTTTTGTTATTACTGTCAGGAAATGTACAACCTAACCCTGGTCCGCCCAGTAGTAATAGTCAGATCGCTACTCCTGCTGATTTTAAAGCTAGGTCTGGGTTGGGTTTCATCCACTTGAATGTGCGCTGTCTGTTAGGTAAACTAGATTTTGTCCGTATCTGGGCGAGCTCGACTGACGCTGACGTCATTGTTTTATCAGAAACATGGCTAAACAAATCTATTTTGGCCTCTGAAATTGCCTTAAATGGTTATAATGTGTATCATACCGACCGGCCTAATAAAAGTGGTGGCGTTGCCATTTATGTTAAGAATAAGTTCAGTGTAACCACATTAGTTTCCAAATCGATCAGTAAGCAATTCGAATTTGTAGCCATAAATATAGAAGTGGCAAAGGGGCAACAGGTCATGGTGGTGGGCTGTTACAGACCCCCCTCAGCTGGCAAAGACTCCTTGTCTTCACTAGCAAATATTTTATCACAACTAGACTACAAGGAAATAGTGCTACTTGGAGATTTTAACTGGGACTGGTTAACTGCAGTGTCAGAGGATTTTAAAAACCTTTGTATCTCTTTAAATGTTACTCAGATTGTTGACAGTCCTACTCGCCCTAACATTAAGTCCCCTAATAAATCCTCCCTAATTGATCTCATTTTAACTAATGTTCCCCATAGATATTCATCTGTGGGAGTATTTGCAAATGATCTGAGTGATCACTGTGTTGTAGCCACAATTAGGGACACTAAGGTCCAAAAGGTTAAACCTCGCATTATCATTAAGAGAGACAAAAAACATTTTGTTGAGCAGGGTTTTGTGCATGATCTGTTTGATTTTGATTGGGGTCAAATCGATCTGTGTGCTGATGTAGAAACCGCATGGTCTTATTTTTATCTTGGTTTTATGGAGATCATTGATAGACATAAACCCTGGCGTACATTTAGAGTAAAGGGACAAGACAATCCTTGGTTTTCTGCTAATCTGTCCAGTCTCCTTCATGAGAGAAACAAGGCCTGGGCAAAGGCTAGGAAATCAGGCTCAGCGAATGGCTACGTTTTAGGCAGCTAAGAAATAGCTTCACTTCACATATCAAAAGTGCTAAATCAAAGTACTATTTGTCAGTAACCACAAAGAATCTGAATAATCCTGGAACATTTTGGAAAGCCATTAAATCGTTATCCACCGGCGATATCCGTAATGAGCTACCTCCGTGCATTACCACAGCATCTGGCTCTATATCGGACAGGGCCACTATGCTCAATTGCTTTAATGAGCATTTTGTGTCCTGTGGTTCTCTATTTGAATCTGTCACTAACTCTGCTTCTGTGAACACTACAGTATGTGACTCTGAAAAACATGTGTTGGAAAACCCTTTTAGTTTTACCCCTTTTGCTGTTGATGTTGTTCGTGAAGCTTTATCCATGTTAGATCCTAAGAAACCGGCCGGCCCGGACAACGTAGAACCTTTCTTTTTAAAGATAGCTGCAGATTTTATTGCTCCACCTCTCACTACTCTTTTTAACCTCTCCCTCAGCACAAATGCAATTCCAAAATGGTGGAAGTCAGCGTATGTCCTGCCTTTGCTAAAAGGAGGGGAGGCCACCTTATTAAATAACTATAGGCCAATCTCTAAGTTGTCAGTTCTGGCTAAGGTTCTTGAACGCTTAGTGAGAGAACAGGTAAAGGTGTTTTTATGTACAAATGACATCCTGTCTAAACATCAGTCAGGCTTCAGAAAGCAACACAGCACCATCACTGCCACAATGAAAGTGGTGAATGATGTGGCGAGTATTTTAGATAATAAGCAGAGTTGTGCAGCTCTATTTATTGACCTTTCAAAAGCGTTTGACACCGTCGATCATCACATTTTAAAGCAGAGGCTAGCCAGTATAGGCATGTCCAGCCATGCAGTGGGGTGGTTTGTAAACTACCTCTCTGAAATGTCCCAATGTGTTCATTTTGATGGGCTGTCTTCGGAGTGGTTAAACATTGCATATGGTGTTCCCCAAGGTTCTGTTTTAGGTCCACTTTTATTCTCCATCTACATCAACAGTTTAGGTGAAAATGTGGATGAAGCTACTTTACATTTTTATGCGGATGATACTGTGATGTATTGTGCAGGTCCCTACATTAAGGAGGCTGTTGTTAAATTACAGGCTGTTTTTAATATTATTCAGACTCAGCTCTCTGAACTAAAGCTTCTTTTAAATGTTGAGAAACCCAAGGTAATGAAAGCTTTAGCGCAAGTTCAATAAGGAAGACCTAACACGAGTCACTTACACGTCACTCTATTGCTCCCTTCCCCCCTCATTAAATACGAGGGCGTCACCCCTCAGCAGCCAATTGCTGCACAGGCTAAATTCCTTAAATACCTGCTCTTCCTCCCTGTCAGTTGTCATTTCAGGTGACCACACACAACCTGCCTCCACCCCTCTCGCCTTTTAAATGTTGTTTGAAGTAAAATGTTAACTATCCGTATTATATTCACTTCAGATAAATAGTATCAGAAAATGTAAAATAAGAAACCAAAGTATATCAGTAGGTGATTCTCTTTGCCATTGTTTTAATCTAGTCAATACTTTTACAACAATTACATTCTTGGTTTTGGTGGGACACCCCAAGATTTTCAGTGGCCCCATTTGGCCACCCCTATGACACATTTCTGGAGGCGCCACTGGCCCCCGTCTAAAACACGAGTGGATCTGACTTGAATTACATTTGACTCGTGTGTTTCGTCAACTTAATGTGTTGCTTAAAATAATGCTTCTGCATACAGTATGTGACACTGTGAGTGTTGCACGGCCAGATACGGCTCAGCTGACTCAGATAAGGAGATATATGATACATTATGAGGTGATATGAATGATAATGGGACACATCGATGTCTGCACTCACAGTGCCGCGGACTGTACGTAATGTTACTTTGATCCGGTTACTTATTTTAACTTGTGCAGATATTTAAGTAAGCTTTCTTAACGCTAATGTTTTAATAGTCAGATTGCTCTGAAGATGGGAGGTGATATTCTATTAATTTTCACGTTCACACAGTCAGTTGATTTTTGCCGGCCGTCTTTCCTGCAACGGCAGCTTTTCTGTATTTCCTTTCTCCTGTAATATGACTTGATTGCTTTAAACTCCGCACACTGAGCTCTGATTGGTCAGCAGGCGGTGCTTTCACTGAGTTGATCTCTTATCCTGGAACCCAACCTGCTCCGGAGCAGGTTTGCCGTTCAGCATAAGCTACCATGGAGATCTAGCCCGGTAAGAAGAGAACCAGCGTCATAGGACCGGAAACCCAGAGTTTTCCCTGAAGTTAGCTCGCTAAGCGAAAATCCGGCTGCGTATTACAGGCCTCAGGAACCGTATCCAGGCACTGGATCTGAGGTTGTAAGAGTCACAAACTGGAACAAATCTGGCTCATATATACAGTGGAAGCTTACCTAAAATGGCTTTATACATTAATAAAAACAAATGCTGGATCCTATACTAAGTGAGGACCATCCAGTTAAGCTATACAGTTTGCAATGATGAGTCCTATAGGGTGCATTTGATATATCGCAGTGCAGCATGGTAGAGTGGGTCAAGTTTGGCCAAAACAGTGGGACAGGCAAATCTATAAATTATATCACCGTAGTCAAGCTAGGACAGGAATAAGCCAGAGACCAACCTTTTACGGGAAGAAGTTGAAAAACAACATTTAAGTCTGTAAAGGAAGCTGAGAGTGAATTGAAATGGCTTAGTTAGAACTTCAATGTGGTGTTTCTCGACGGAGATGCCAAAGGATACAGTTTCTCCTTTGAGGAGAAACTGTATCCTTTCCTTTCTTCATGGTTTTTGGACTGGTAGTGATTAATAAAAGTGATGTTCATACTAGTTTTTTTTCAAATGAAAAGCATTAAGTTGCATCACTTTATGAAAATATATGGGCCCTATTAGTTTTGGGGGGCCGGTTTCCCTTTCCGGTTCTGCGTTATTTAGATTGTTTTGGTTAAATGGTCTGCAAAGGCTAAAAGGCCCAAAGTTCGCTCCAGAGGGAGTTTTTCTCCCACATACTGCCTGAAACACCTCTATTGGATTTTATGTTCCACTGTAACATAGTGACATCACTATGTTGGCTAGCTAAAGTTATTATCCTCAAGCCATCATTGCCTTTTTTGTGATTATTTTTCATGAATGAGATGATTACTGTTCTTAATTTCACCTGATCTGGTGCTTTTGGAAGGGCTTTGGAGGCTTTCCCAAAGCACCAGATCTTATGTATGCAGGGCTTTTGGGGGGTTTTCCCTTCCCACTAGTGTGTTATATAGGTTTATGTGCATGTAAATGGTCTGCAAAGACTTAAATCGCAAAGTTCCCTCCAGAGTTTCTCTCCCTCCATTGCCTCCATTGGACTCTTTTATGTACTTCCGTATCATATAACATCACTGGGTAGCACTTGGGCTTCTATTGCCTAGCACTCCAACACATTGTACATGATAGGCTATGTCGTGGTAAGCGTAAAGTAATACAGACGGTTTTGGAGCATGGTGGTTACTTTATTCAGGCTTGTACTTTCCATGTCATTTCGTAGAAACATGACCCGTCGTGTCCACCTCCGGTCTCATATATCCTGTTAGCTCTATCACAATAAAAGCATAACATCTAACACCACATCTCCCTTTCTTAAGAAAACAGAACAGACTGTCACATTTATATACTGTGACTCAGAACATGCAAAATCAGGTGATAAACTGAAAACTCTGCAAGAACCTCAGAACATGTCATCACCCTTCTTTCTGCACAATCACATAGCTATTTACTCAAAAATAGAACATTGCACTCTTAAGGCTTCTCATGAAAAACAACAAAAAACAACCACTGAGTCAGGCAATATCGTTGTGAGCATTAGTGATCTAAACATCAAAACACAACATTCTTCCCTTTTCACATCGTTTTTTTCTCTTTTTTTCACATTCATTTGTCTCCCCCTCCAGTTCACAAGTCCAGTCTGTGAGGTTTTACCACCACTCTGCCATACCTAGTGGTAGGGCCGTGTGTGTGTGTACGGACAGGTGTGGGTCCCTTGGGAGTCTGTGTTGGTGACTCAGGGCGTTCTGGAGAACCCAGTGTAGGCTCACCTGGTTGGGGTGGTGTGCTGGGTGTTGGAGTGTGAGGTGTGTGTGGTACAGTCTTTGGAAAAGGGACAAGATGGTGTCTGTTCCGCCTGATGGTGCCTGAAGGCCCGTCCACTATGTAGGAACGTGGAGCTGAGTGCAACGAAACCACTGTGCCTTGAGACTTTGTATCTGTAATCCACACTGGCTGACCTGGTGTGAGCTGACTTAGATCTCTCACACGGTGCCTTTTGTTGAAATTTGCAGTGTCCTTCACCCTCCTCTCTCTTTCTTTAGCTGCCACAACAGTGCTGTCTGGAAGCTCTGGGGTGAGTAGAGAGGGATGCTGGGGCACTGGAGTGCGCAGTCTCCTGCCCATGAGGAGCTGGGCAGGACTGTAGCCATTAGCAAGTGGTGTAGCTCTATAGGCCAACAGAGCCAGATACGGATCCTTAGCTTTCTTTAGCAGCCGTTTCACAGTCTGAACGTGGTGTTCCGCCTCCCCGTTACTCTGAGCGAACCTAGGGCTACTAGTGACATGTTTGAACCCGTAGGCTACTGCAAAGTCCTTGAACTGGTGACTGGAGTACTGGGGGCCATTGTCACTAAAAAAATTCTCTGGGACCCCATGTCTAGAGAATATTGATTTGAGATGCACAATAACATCCTGAGATCGTGTGGGAGTTAGTTTGGCAATCTCTACATACCTAGAGTAGTAGTCCACTACTAGTCGGTAGTTATCCTGGTTGAGTGTGAATAAATCAGAACCTACTTTTTGCCATGGTCTCTCTGGGAGCTCACTGGACATTAATGGCTCCACAGGATTGCCACGCTCTTTGATGCATGTTTTGCAATTTCTCACCAGCTCGTTTAGTTGGCCGCTCAAGCCAGGCCACCATACCGTCTCTCTGGCCCGCTCTCTGCACCTGGTCATCCCCTGATGTCCCTCGTGTAATGCATCGAGGACAGTGTTGCGCATCGCTGTGGGAATGACTAGTCTGGAGCCCATGAGCAGGAGTCCATTATGTACAGTAAGTACAGCTCTATCAGGCCATGAGCTTTAACTGGACCTGTGAGCTGGCTGTGGTCAGGCCATCCTCTCTGACAGTGTGACATGACCTCCGAGCAAACACTGTCTTCCTGCAGTCGCTCTCTCAGTTGTGCCATGTATGTTCTGGTGGGCATGCTATTGATGATTTCATCCACATAGATGTTTGTGTCTTCCATTAAGTCGTTGTCTGTCAGTTTTGAACTTGAGTTTTGACTGACAGGTGAGCGTGAGAGAGTGTCGGCTGTAAACAGGGCTTTTCCAGGTGTGTGTGAGATTGTGTAACTGTACCTCATGAGTCTGAGTCGAAACCGCTGGATCCTGGGAGGAAGCTCAGTTAGTGCCTGGTGACCTAGCAGGCTGACAAGTGGCTTGTGGTCAGTTTCCATGGCAAAATGTCTCCCAATTAGGAAGTCTCTAAAACGCTCGCACCCCCATGTCAATCCTAGCGCCTCCTTCTCCACCTGGGCGTACCTCTGTTCTGTCTCTGTCATGGAGCGTGATGCGTACGCGACTGGTTTCCACTGCTCTCCCTCCTTCTGTAGGAGGACCGCACCCAGTCCGTAGGAAGAGGCATCCGCAGACAGTTTCAGCTCTTTGTTGGGGTCGTAAAGTATCAGCACTGGAGGTGATGTGAGATCATTTTTCAGCTGGTCAAACGCTTTCTGTTGTGCACAGCCCCAGACCCACTGGTACTTCTTTGAGAGAAGGTCTCTCAGCGGCTTGTCCTTTTCGGCTAGACCTGGAATGTATTTTCCCAGCTGGTTTAACATTCCCAGGAGACTGCGAACCTCTCCTGTGTTGGACGGCTCTCTCATGGACATGACAGCCTTTACCTTGTCTGGGTCTGGCTGCACGCCGTCAGCTGACAGAATATGACCTAGGAACTTGACTTCACGTTTGCTTAGCTCACACTTCTCCATGTTTAGTGTGACCCCGGCGTCTTGGAGCTTGTTGAGGACAGTGTGTAGTCTGATGTCGTGCTGCTGTTGATCTCTCCCCCAGATGAGGACATCATCCATGTGACATACAACCCCCTGCAGCCCGTCGATAATCATTGACATGCGCCGCTGAAAATGTTCTGGGGCTGACGCTATGCCGAAGGGCAGTCTGTTAAAGTAAAAGCGCCCAAAGGGAGTTATGAACGTTGTGTACAGTACCGACTCGGGGGACAATGGAACCTGCCAAAACCCTCTGTTGGCATCTAACTGGCTGAAGATCTGGGCTCCTGCCACAGATCCAATTGTCTGCTCAACTGAAGGCATTATGTATTTCTCTCTGCGAACTGCTTCGTTGAGGCGGGTGAGGTCGATGCAGATGCGCACTGAGCCGGTCTTTGTAGGCACCGGAACCATGCCCGAACACCAGTCGGTCGGCTCTTCAACTCTGGAGATGACCCCAATGTCCTCCATTTTTTTGAGCTCCTCTTTCACTTTGTGGAGTAGAGGGATGGGGACCCGTCTGGGTGTGGCCAGGGAATAGGGAATAGCGTCTGGCCTGAGTTTAATAGTGTATGGCTGCTGCATCATACCTAAACCCTGACACAACTTTGGGTAGGACTCTTCCATCTCTGACTTCTCTATGCTGTCTGCTCTGTAGACTAGTTTAAGCTTTACACTTGCTGGTCTGCTTAACAAGGCTACGCTTAAGTCATTGACAACGTAAACATCCTCCTGTATCACCTGCTCTCCTTTGCATAGTGACTCTCTGTATCCGCCTAAAACAGATAGAAGCATGCGACCTGGGCCAAATAATGGTCTGTCAGGCTTAGCTAACTGTGTGTTGCTCTCAGCAATGGCATAGTAGGTCTGGGCTGGAATAACTGAGACATCAGCTCCTGTGTCTATCTTAAACCTGACCTTATGGTCCCTTATAGTCAAATCAGCATACCATGGGTCTAAACCTGCATCTACTGAGCCTAGGAACAAGGGAGTGTCATCATCATCATCATCATCATAGCAACTTTCTGTTTCTACAGCATGTACTGCTTTGGTAGATTTACATACTCTACTGTAATGACCTCTCTTTCCACATGCATGACATGTCACCTCTCTGGCTGGGCACTGTGCATTTGCATGACCAGGGGACTTTCCACATCTGTAGCATGACTGGCGATCAGATGATGGCTGTGGTTTTGTTGATGGGTGCATTGGTTGATGAGGGGACTTTTGGGTGAATGGGTATTGTCTTCTGCCTTTTGTTACTGCATCAATGTCCATTCTACCCCCTCCTCTGAGGTCTGTTTGCTGCCTTTTAATCACTTCGGACTGTCTGGCCATATTGACTGCTTTTTCGAGCGTCAAATCCTTGTCTAACTGCATCCTCTCAGCTAGACTGGTGTCTCTCAACCCCACTACGAGCCGGTCTCTTATTAACTCGTCGCGGAGTGCTCCGTATTTGCAGTTTTCTGCTAGGGCATACAATGCAGTAATGAAAGCGTCTACAGCCTCGTTTGGTTGCTGCACTCTCTGATTGAATCTTGCCCTCTCATATATCACATTCTTTCTAGGCACAAAGTACGTTTGAAGTGTGGCTTTTACCGAAGTGTACTGCTGTCTCTGTGCGTCGGATAAATCATGACCCCGTAGGATGTCGTCTGCTTCATCCCCCATGCAGTAGATCAGCGTGTTCACCTGGTTAGCTTCTGTGCTAAGATGGAGGTTGCTGGCCAGTCTGAATCTCTCGAACCTGCGTATCCATCGCTCCCAGTCCTGAGGCTTTGCAAAGTCGAATGCTTCAGGTGGTTGGATGGTGAACGTAGCGCTCGGAGGAGCGTTAGCATTAGCCTGTAGCTGGGGAGGTTGTGGAGGTTGTGGAGGCTGTGCAGCCGGTGCGGCTGCAGCTCCGTCGTCGTCTAACATCTCGCCGCTTGCAGACGTTAACTTTCCACAACTCTCTTTCCAACTTCAACCTAGCTCTTTACCGCTGCCCACGTTCTGACACCATGTCGTGGTAAGCGTAAAGTAATACAGACGGTTTTAGAGCATGGTGGTTACTTTATTCAGGCTTGTACTTTCTATGTCATTTCGTAGAAACATGACCCGTCGTGTCCACCTCCGGTCTCATATATCCTGTTAGCTCTATCACAATAAAAGCATAACATCTAACACCACAGGCTAAGGGGCGGGATGTTTCTAAGCGGTTGACCAATCACAACGAGTAGGCCAGCTAACCAATCAGAGCAGACAGGGCTCTGGTTTCAGACAGAGGGTGAAAAGAGGTGCTGCAGAAGAAAATAAAGACCTTGTTGAACATTAAAGCACTGAGACATGTCACAGTAGAGCAGTGTTTCTCAAACTTTTTCATACCAAGGACCACTTAACCAATAAAAAAACTTGAGGACCACCTAACTCCACAAATATCCAAAGACACATCGTTTTTTACAAATAGCCTGAAAATGGTACAAACAAGTCGCCACATGTGTGATGAAGGTGTTTATCTGGGCTATATCATGCAATCAAAAGTGAAACTTAAGCTCGCTCCATTGCGGAAAACTTAAATGTATTTATTTATTTCAAATGTGAAATGTTACCAATATACTCACGGACCACTAGGGGGCGCTCACGGACCACCAGTGGTCCGCGGACCACACTTTGAGAAGCACTACAGTAGAGGAACAAAATACAAATATGAGCCTGAAAATGAGCATAATAGCGATCCTTTGATACAGCTAATGTCAAGGCTATTACACAGACACAGAGCAATCATAGGTTCTATTTCGTCCCTACTGACCGCCAGAGGCGGTGCTTTAGCACTGGATATGTCCATCGCGCGCATGCGCAGCTCGAGTACCAATAACAACAAAGTCACCTGTGACCCACGTGACACCGGCTACATCAGCCGGTGTCGACAGAGGATCTGTTCCTTTTCATCTTCTCGCTGCGCGAGAGTACCTTGGCTACATTTTTTGTAGCCTAAAGCGTTCGTTCGTTCGGAACATTTGTTAAGGATTCTCTGCAAACAGCTGGCTGCGTGTAGCTTCGCGACTCATCCAGTCGGGGCCGCGGGATTACCCGTCCTCCAGGAGCTGCGGCTGGCTGCGCAGAGACTTCGTTCGGACAGGTTGGTGTCGGCTTGGTTGGCGACGGCAGTGTTTCTACTCCCTCTCCCAGCCTAGTTGTCCTGATTTCTGTCTGTTTGCTGAGTCTTTTGGTGACGGAGGTGTTTTAGCTCCCTCTCCCAGGAGTATTGCTGTGCTTTTGTACTGTTTTGGCCGCGGCGCTGAGCCAAACGTCATTAGCATTGAGCTAAACGTCATTAGCATTGAGCTAAACGTCATTAGCATTGAGCTAAACTTCATTAGCATTGAGCTAAACTTCATTGGCATTGAGCTGTACTGGCTAGTTAGCAGTAGCGGCTGCAGCCACTCGGCGGACGCCGGGTTGAGCACCGGAGTTTCCCGTGCCGTTCTTTTTTCTTTAGCTACAGCTGGCATTCGCCTTTGATTTAACGCTAAAGTTGCCGTGTTTATCCTGTTAAACAAGTAGCTGGTGAAGTCTGTGTTCCCACACCCGCTCCCGGTTACGCTGCATCTGGCGTTCGTCTTCAGTTTAACCAGTGAAGGCAGTGTTTGCGCCCCCGCTCCTGGTAGGCGCTAAACGGCCTGGTTTTTTCCGTTAAGCAGGTAGCTGGTGAAGGCTGTGCTCCCGCACCCGCTCCCGGTTACGCTGCGTCTGGCATTCGTCTGTAAATTAACCAGTGAAGGCAGTGTTCTCGCCCCCGCTCCTGGTAGACGCTAAACTGCCTGGTGTTTTCTGTTAAGCAGGTAGCTGGTGAAGGCTGTGTTCCCGCACCCGCTCCCGGTTACGCTGCATCTGGCATTTGTCTGTAAATTAACCAGTGAAGGCAGTGTTCTCGCCCCCGCTCCTGGTAGACGCTAAACTGCCTTGTGTTTTCTGTTTAGCAGGTAGCTGGTGAAGGCTGTGTTCCCGCACCCGCTCCCGGTTACGCTGCATCAGGCATTCGTCTGTAAATTAACCAGTGAAGGCAGTGTTCTCGCCCCTGCTCCTGGTAGACGCTAACTGCCTTGTGTTTTGGTTTAAGCAGGTAGCTGGTGAAGGCTGCGTTCCCGCACCCGCTCCCGGTTACGCTGCATCTGGCACTCGCCTCGGCTCAGCCAGTGAAGGGCAGGTAGCTGGTGAAGGCTGTGTTCCCGCACCCGCTCCCGGCTTCTCTGCATCTGGCTACCTACAGAATGGCTCATTCATGTAGCGCCTGTATGGCTTCTCTCGAGCCCGAGGACGGCCACGACCGTTGCCCCTCTTGCCTCGGCCTCGAGCATCTAAGGGAAGCTCTCACAGTAGGGGCCTGCATGAACTGTAGCTGCATGCCCCGGGCACTCAGAGTGGCTAGAATCTCTGCAGGACGGGGAGGACGGCTCCATGGCGGCCATCATTCGTACAGCCTTGGCGCACCTGCAGATTCCGGTTCCGCAGGCCAACTTGGCTCCGGCTAGTGCCTTCTTCAGGCGTAACCCAGCCCGTGTCCCCCTCACCGTTCCTCCTTCAGAGGAGTACCTGAGGGAGCTCCAGGCATGCTGGAGGGACACCAGGGCCTTTAGCCGCACTGGTTCCGATGCCCGGACCTTGGCTGCCATGCAGGACCCGGCGAGGGCGAGGCTGGGTGGCATGCCACCCATTGAGCCTGCCATCGCCTCCCTGATTCTGGCTCCTGACGAGGCTTTAAGGCCTGAGGTCAGGTGCCCTCAGCCTCAGTGCAGGGTCACGGATGGGCTGCTCTGTAGGGCCTACGACGCAGCGGCACGCATGGGTCGTATCGGGAACTCCCTCTCCCATCTAATGCTGGCCGTCTCCGCCTCGCTGCAGCAGGCTCCGGCCGAGCCTTCTTTGCTGGGCCTCAGCGATGCATCACTGCAGGCCTTTGCCCTAATGACTAGGGAATTGGGACGAGTTATGTCTTTTCTGGTACAGACTCGTCGCCAGGTTTGGCTGGCCCAGTCACCACTGACGGAGACATGTAGGAGGGTCCTACGTAGCGTGCCAGTCGAGCCAGGGGAGCTGTTTGGGTCAGCTGCCCTGGCGACACTGGAGCGCGCTGCCCAAGCGAGGCAGACCAGGCAGCAGCTCTCGGGTCTTCGCAGTCCCGCGGCCGCTCCCGGCAGGCCCAGGGGCCGCTCTAGCAGCCGCGCTCAGCCACAGGCTTACTGGGGTGGTCGGCAGAGTTCCCAGCAGCCCACTCAACCGGCCAATGACTTTCGTGCCCCAGGTCGCCTGGCTTCCAGGCGGCCTCGCGCTTCAGAGCCTTACCGGCGCCCCCCGAGGGGCTCCAGGGGCCGGGGGGCTAGGCCCTGAAGTCCCGGGGCCGGTCGTCGGCTGGTGTTTCCCAGCAGCAGCTCAGCTACTGGGCTGCCTGTATTTCCGACCCCTGGGTGGTTTCCACACTAACCCGGGGCTACGAGTTGCAGTTCCGACGCCGGCCCCTAGCCTTCGGCCGGGTCAGAATGACAGTTGTCAAGGACCCGGCGAAGGCCTTAGCGCTAGCCCAAGAGTTGTCCGTCCTCTTGGCCAAAGGCGCAATCGAGCCAGTGGACCCCCTGCGTCAGAGCGGGGGGTTCTACTCGACGTACTTTCTTGTGAGCAAGAAAGTTGGCGGATTCCGTCCAGTTCTGGACCTCAGAGGAATCAACAGATTCCTGAGGGTACTACCCTTCCATATGCTGACCACAGCAGACACCCTTCGTGTTGTCACACAGGGGGAGTGGTTCACAACTGTGGACTTGAGGGACGCCTACTTCCACGTGCCAATTGCATCCCATCACCGGAGGTTCTTGAGGTTCGCCTTTCAGGGTCGACATTATCAGTTTCGGGTGCTTCCCTTTGGTCTCTCCCTCTCCTCAAGGGTGTTCACCAGGGTTGTTGCGGCAGCACTCGCTCCCCTGCAGGCACAGGGCATGAAGGTCCTGCCATACCTGGACGACTGGCTGGTTTGCGCGCCGTCCCGGGCCCAAGGGGCCCAGGATACGGCGCGCCTCTCATCCCACGTTGCCCGGTTGGGCCTGACAGTGAACACCGGGAAGAGTTGCCTGGACCCTTCCCAGCAGGTCACTTATCTGGGGATGGTCCTAGATTCGGTCACCATGAGGGCCTACTTGACACCTCGTCGTGTGGACGACATTTCCCACCATCTTCGCATCTTCAGACTAGGCAAGAGGGTGCCTTACATACAGTTCCTCCGGCTCTTAGGCAGACTGACAGCTGCCTCAGCCGTCGTGCCCTTGGGCCTGTTGTCACTGCGCCCCATGCAGATGTGGCTGAACAGCCGTCACTTGGACGCCAAGCGGCACAGGCACAAGAGAGTCAGGGTGTCTCAGCGGTGCCTCCACTCTATGTCCCGCTGGAGGGACAGGGCCTATCTCCTGAGGGGTGTGCCCATGGGCACCATCCCATCCCGCCGGGAGACTGTCACTGTGGATGCGTGTCTCTCGGGGTGGGGTGCGGTGTGGCAGGGCAGGACTGTGCAGGGTCAGTGGTCTGCCCAGGAAGGTGCACGCCATATCAATGTGCTGGAGCTTCGAGCGGTGTTGCTCGCACTCATGCACTTTTTACCCCAACTGGCGGGCAGGCATGTGCTCGTTCGTTCGGACAACATGTCCGCAGTTGCCCAAATCAACCACCAGGGGGGCGCCAGGTCCGCACAGCTGCTCCGCGTTTCGCAGAGCCTCTTGCCTTGGGCGCTCCCCCGCCTCACCAGTCTGCGGGCAGTTTTTCTGCCAGGGGACCTGAATCAGGTCGCAGATTTCCTCTCACGGCGCAAGCCTCCACCGGGGGAGTGGAGGCTTCACCCGGAGGTGGTGGAGATAATTTGGAGCCTCTTCGGCAGGGCCGAGGTGGACCTCTTTGCCTCGGAAGAGTCGAGGCACTGCCCCCTCTGGTTCTCCTGGTCGGAGGTGACCAGCCCATTGGGTCAGGATGCCCTGGCGCACG
Source organism: Pseudochaenichthys georgianus (assembly GCF_902827115.2). Lineage (NCBI taxonomy): Eukaryota > Metazoa > Chordata > Actinopteri > Perciformes > Channichthyidae > Pseudochaenichthys > Pseudochaenichthys georgianus. Next base: position 37,197,127 of record NC_047507.1, on the reverse strand, counting down.
ACTGGCCGGACACTCTCCTGTATGCCTTCCCGCCGTTGCCTCTGATACTTCAGACGCTTCAGAGGGTCCTTACCCAGGGGCACAGGCTCCTTCTAGTCGCCCCCCGCTGGCCGGGGAGAGTCTGGTTCCCACTGCTACGCAGTCTCTGCGGCAGCCCACCGTGGCGTCTCCCCGACAGGAAGGACCTCCTGTCACAGCTCAAGGGTCAGATCTGGCATCCCGACCCTCGCCGCCTTCAGCTCTGGGTTTGGCCTCTGCAGGGCCCAACCCACTGTTGAGCGGTGTCACGGCATCTGTCAGGGAAACTATCCTGAATGCCAGAGCTCCATCCACTCAGGCACAGTATGAGTGCAAATGGAGGCTCTTCTCCCACTGGTGTGTGAGTAAGGCTGAGAATCCGGGACATTGCTCCGTGGCCACCATTTTAGAGTTTCTGCAGTCCCTTCTGGATAGTGGACGTTCTCACTCCACTTTGAAGGTGTATATGGCTGCTATCTCTGCCCGACATGTCGGAGTCGATGGCGCCACAGTGGGGCGCCACAGGTTGGTGTCCCTCTTTCTAAGAGGGGCTCTACGGCAGCGCCCCCCTAGCACCCCAAGGGCCCCGGCTTGGGACCTGCCCCTAGTGTTGGATGCACTATCATCTCCTCCCTTCGAACCCTTGGCCCAGGTCGGGCTTAAATGGCTGTCCCTGAAGGCAGCATTTCTGCTTGCCATAACCTCAGGGAAGCGAGTCGGAGAGCTTCATGCCCTCTCCGTAAGCAGTACATGCCTGAGGTGGAACTCCGATGGCTCGGGTGTCACCCTCTGGCCGAATGTGGCGTTCTTGCCCAAGGTGCTTCCACTAGCCCACTCCAATCGGCCTATCCAGCTGGCACGCTTTAACATTCCACAGGAGAACGGCACACCTGAGTTGCTGTGCCCTGTGCATGCCCTGAGGGCGTATATTGATGCTACGGCCTGTATACGACAGTCAGAGCAGCTCTTCGTTTGCCATGGCGGCACTAGGAAGGGTCGTGCTCTCTCGAAGCAGCGGCTGTCCCACTGGGTGGTGGATACCATCACATGTGCCTATGGGGGCAGTGGCCGCCCCCCGCCATCAGGGGCCAGATGCCACTCTACAAGAGGCGTCTCAACATCGTGGGCTGCCCTAAGAGGGGTGCCCCTGGAGACCATCTGCGCCGCGGCGTCATGGGCGTCTTCTGGCACATTCTCCAGGTTCTACCGGGTCAATGTCGCCACTCCTCACCCCCTGGGGGTGGTCTTGTGGCCAAGCTCCGCTGCTTCCAACTAGGTGAGTAAGTGCTTGGATTCTTCATGACATGGTTGGTATAGGTCATCCAGTGCTAAAGCACCGCCTCTGGCGGTCAGTAGGGACGAAATAGAACGATAGTTACGGCTGTAACTACGGTTCTATGAGTCCCGGATGACCGCCAGAGTTTCCTGTCACTCAGAATTCTTGTGTGCTCGCGAGAAGATTCTGGGAACAGATCCTCTGTCGACACCGGCTGATGTAGCCGGTGTCACGTGGGTCACAGGTGACTTTGTTGTTATTGGTACTCGAGCTGCGCATGCGCGCGATGGACATATCCAGTGCTAAAGCACCGCCTCTGGCGGTCATCCGGGACTCATAGCACCGTAGTTACAGCCGTAACTATCGATTCATTTGAGGTCATGTTTGTGTCCATCTTTCTGGTTTCCACCAACTGCATATAAATTAGTTTTTGCTCTTTGCTAAATAAAATAGAATAGAATTGGAGGATGAGACGCTATTTAATGGTCACACACAGTGGGTGTTTCTCAATGTCGAGGAAAGCTGCTCCAGAGCCACTATTTCAAGGATACTACGTCATCGAGTCCCGCCGAAGGATTGTTCCAATGTCCAGGATACTTGGCATTCTACCGAGGCCGGCGTACTTCGTTGCGGGAAATGTTGAGGCTGCACATGTGTATCCTCCGCGGTCTTTAAATCCCCACAATCAAAATCTTTGGCAGAAAATGTAAGGCGGGGCCTCTCATATGACGCACACTTGCTAGTCTGTCCCATTCTTCATTCTCCGAATGAAAGGAAGGATTCTTGCCTCGCTTCTGAAGGAACTGACTCGGAGGGACATGTCCTACCAAGGAAGACTCCTCGACATTGAGAAACACCCAGTGAAATGTGTTCTCTGCATTTAACCCATCCTAGTATCAGGAGTACTAGGAGCTAGTGTACAGCGCCCGGGGAGCAATGTGGAGTGAGGGGATGTCCGGTGCCTTGCTCAAGGGCACCACGGCAGGGCCCAGGAGGTGAACTGGGACCTCTCCAAGTAGCAGTCCACACTCCATATCTAGATATTTTCGAGGACTTGAACCAGCGACCCTACAGCTCCCAGTCCAAGCCCCTACTGACTGAGCCATTAGCATTTTCTGACTGCTATGCAGAGTTAGCCTCTGTGGTGTTACCCTCTTTTTTATAGCACCCATGTGATCCCTTGTTAATAACAAACCTTATTGATTAGCAATGCTAATAACCTTTCTGTTCCATTTAGTATTCATTTGCAGTACTGTGAGCTCATATCCTGAGGAGAATCACCTTCTGTCGCTCCACTGTCACACTCTTTGACTGCTTGTTCCCTAATTCAGCCTCAGTGGACTTTCTCTGTACAGCGGAGTGACATCACAGATTAGGAGGTGGAACACACTCTTCTTCATGTGGTGATTGCAAAAAGGGTGTTCACCCGTACAAACTGAACTGCCCGAGGCGTAGGAAGAGCAGATTAGAATACACAGTCAGGGGCTTATTGAGTGCAATCATAGAGTAATACAAAAGCAAGTTACACACACACTCACTATTCAACATATAGAAGGTGTCCTTGCATGTATTATGTTCTCCCTCAAGCACACACACACACACACACACACACACACACACACACACACACACACACACACACACACACACACACACACACACACACACACACACACACACACACACACACACACACACACACACACACACACACACACACACTACACAAGCACTGCATTAGGTGCAGTGTTGAGAACTCAGCTCACTTCTGATGCATCATCATGAACTTTACCTGATTTTTAAACAAAACAAAGTTGAACTTGAAAACACTTTTTTTTCATTGTCTATGTTCTTCTCAGAATTAATTGTAATAACTTAGTAGCCCCTTACATTACCATTTTCATCTCATTTCCATTTGCTCAATTCTGCAAAATACTTTAAACAACATGCACACCAGCACTTCACTTTATAAAGCTTCACTTAAGTGCATATGGACAAAGTGTTCTTAAAAAAGCCTTATCGTGTTTTTTGGGCTGTAGTGTTATATACGTTGTTCTGCATGTTCCCTGCAGGGGGAGTTTCTCTCCCACACACTCCCACCCTGCCTTAAACACCTCCATTGGACTCCTTTGTTTACATCACAATGTAACACATGCACTTCTATTAGCAAGCACTCCAACACATTGTTCATGGTATGCTGAACATTTCCACAACAGAGTCAGCCAGCTAACCAATCAGAGCAGACTGGGCTCTGGTTTCAGACAGAGGGTGAAAAGAGGTGCTGCAGCACAGGCAGTATGAGAACAAAAAAATAGCTTTTTGAACATTAAAGCATGGAGACATGTCCCAGTAGAGGCACTACATACTGATATGACCCTGAAAATGAGCATAATATGTCCTTTTTAAGCAGCATTCAACTTGAAACTGTCGTTTTTACCTGTAGATTGTACCGTTGGAATGCCGCAACCCAAAATAACAAATTTCACCACTGATTCGCTGATTCAGCAGATCACTCAGGCAGGACCCACTGCAGGAAGTTTCAACCCCTCCTGACACACACACACACACACACACACACACACACACACACACACACACACACACACACACACACACACACACACACACACACACACACACACACACACACACACACACACACACACACACACACACACACACACAGTTAAAACATGTATGTTAGGTGGAGGAGTTCTGACCTCTGGTGGTTCCTCATAGTGTTGCAGTGCATGTTGTCCCTCTGCAATGTAATGTAACTAAAAATCACTGATTCGTGGGATACCTGCATTATGAAACAGCTGACATCATCAAATTACATACACTCATACACACTCACACACTCAAAAAACACCTTATCCTTACTGCAGTGTTCACTAACACATTATTTTGTGTACAGTCTCATCTACTCTCTCTGTGACACACACACACACACACACACACACACACACACACACACACACACACACACACACACACACACACACACACACACACACACACACACACACACACACACACACACACACACACACACACACACACACACACACACACACACACACACACACACACACACACACACACACACAGGTATTAAATGATACAGGATAACCTGCTGACACTATACACCACATAAGGTGAATAAAGCAAAGTGCTTTTCTTGACAAATGTCCGGTCAGCAGAAGTTCTGAAGTCTACAGAGCTACAGCAGAGTTGCAGTGTTAGCAAAAATGCATATAAATACTAATGGTACATATTTTCTTTCTCACAACTTTCCCCTACATGAAAAAAATAAAAAATAAAAGAAAGCCTAGGATTGTTTCTGCCCACAACAGCTGCAGCCCTGCGATAAGCTGGAACAGAGAGCCACCAAATCAGGAGAGTGTGTTTGGCAGTGATTTCATATTTTGCAACTGAATGGGTTTTTGGAACATGCCCCTGGGTGTGAAAAATCAGTTGGTCCCACAGTGGCTTAATACCTCTACATTCACACACATTCTCTTTATCTATATATCTATCAATCAATCAATATATCGATCTGTTGGGGAATATTTTCCAAGGCCCATAACTTTGACCCAGTGTATCAGTTCAAACTATCCTGACTGAGCACACGCACCTGTAGCCTTGGCTGCTGTGCTCTCAGTGTTCTGTCTCCCTGCTCCTGCCTGTTGGCGTCAGCTGATAGAGGTGTTATGGTTCTATGTTCCTGCCTGCTGGCGTCAGCTGATAGAGGTGTTATGGTTCTGTTCCTGCCTGTCGGCGTCAGCTGATAGAGGTGTTATGGATCTATGTTCCTGCCTGTCGGCGTCAGCTGATAGAGGTGTTATGGTTCTATGTTCCTGCATGTTGGCGTCAGCTGATAGAGGTGTTATGGTTCTGTGTTCCTGCCTGTTGGCGTCAGCTGATAGAGGTGTTATGGTTCTATGTTCCTGCCTGTTGGCGTCAGCTGATAGAGGTGTTATGGTTCTATGTTCCTGCCTGTTGGCGTCAGCTGATAGAGGTGTTATGGTTCTATGTTCCTGCCTGTTGGCATCAGCTGATAGAGGTGTTATGGTTCTATGTTCCTGCCTGCTGACGTCAGCTGATAGAGGTGTTATGGTTCTATGTTCCTGCCAGTTGGCGTCAGCTGATAGAGGTGTTATGGTTCTATGTTCCTGCCTGTTGGCGTCAGCTGATAGAGGTGTTATGGTTCTATGTTCCTGCCTGTTGGCGTCAGCTGATAGAGGTGTTATGGTTCTATGTTCCTGCCTGCTGGCGTCAGCTGATAGAGGTGTTATGGTTCTGTTCCTGCCTGTCGGCGTCAGCTGATAGAGGTGTTATGGATCTATGTTCCTGCCTGTTGGCGTCAGCTGATAGAGGTGTTATGGTTCTATGTTCCTGCATGTTGGCGTCAGCTGATAGAGGTGTTATGGTTCTATGTTCCTGCCTGTTGGCGTCAGCTGATAGAGGTGTTATGGTTCTATGTTCCTGCATGTTGGCGTCAGCTGATAGAGGTGTTATGGATCTATGTTCCTGCCTGTTGGCGTCAGCTGATAGAGGTGTTATGGTTCTATGTTCCTGCCTGTTGGCGTCAGCTGATAGAGGTGTTATGGTTCTGTGTTCCTGCCTGTTGGCGTCAGCTGATAGAGGTGTTATGGTTCTATGTTCCTGCCTGTTGGTGGCAGCTGATAGAGGTGTTATGGTTCCATGTTCCTGCCTGTTGGCGTCAGCTGATAGAGGTGTTATGGTTCCCTGTTCCTGCCTGTTGGCGTCAGCTGATAGAGGTGTTATGGTTCTATGTTCCTGCCTGTTGGCGTCAGCTGATAGAGGTGTTATGGTTCTATGTTCCTGCCTGTTGGCGTCAGCTGATAGAGGTGTTATGGATCTATGTTCCTGCCTGTTGGCGTCAGCTGATAGAGGTGTTATGGTTCCCTGTTCCTGCCTGTTGGCGTCAGCTGATAGAGGTGTTATGGATCTATGTTCCTGCCTGTTGGCGTCAGCTGATAGAGGTGTTATGGTTCTATGTTCCTGCCTGTTGGCGTCAGCTGATAGAGGTGTTATGGATCTATGTTCCTGCCTGTTGGCGTCAGCTGATAGAGGTGTTATGGTTCTATGTTCCTGCCTGTTGGTGGCAGCTGATAGAGGTGTTATGGTTCCCTGTTCCTGCCTGTTGGCGTCAGCTGATAGAGGTGTTATGGTTCTATGTTCCTGCCTGTTGGATCAGCTGATAGAGGTGTTATGGTTCTATGTTCCTGCATGTTGGCGTCAGCTGATAGAGGTGTTATGGTTCTATGTTCCTGCATGTTGGCGTCAGCTGATAGAGGTGTTATGGTTCTATGTTCCTGCCTGTTGGCGTCAGCTGATAGAGGTGTTATGGTTCTATGTTCCTGCATGTTGGCGTCAGCTGATAGAGGTGTTATGGATCTATGTTCCTGCCTGTTGGCGTCAGCTGATAGAGGTGTTATGGTTCTATGTTCCTGCCTGTTGGCGTCAGCTGATAGAGGTGTTATGGTTCTGTGTTCCTGCCTGTTGACGTCAGCTGATAGAGGTGTTATGGATCTATGTTCCTGCCTGTTGGCGTCAGCTGATAGAGGTGTTATAGTTCTATGTTCCTGCCTGTTGGTGGCAGCTGATAGAGGTGTTATGGTTCTATGTTCCTGCCTGTTGGCGTCAGCTGATAGAGGTGTTATGGTTCCCTGTTCCTGCCTGTTGGCGTCAGCTGATAGAGGTGTTATGGTTCTATGTTCCTGCCTGTTGGCGTCAGCTGATAGAGGTGTTATGGTTCTATGTTCCTGCCTGTTGGCGTCAGCTGATAGAGGTGTTATGGTTCTATGTTCCTGCCTGTTGGTGGCAGCTGATAGAGGTGTTATGGTTCCCTGTTCCTGCCTGTTGGCGTCAGCTGATAGAGGTGTTATGGTTCTATGTTCCTGCCTGTTGGCGTCAGCTGATAGAGGTGTTATGGTTCTATGTTCCTGCCTGTTGGCGTCAGCTGATAGAGGTGTTATGGTCCTATGTTCCTGCCTGTTGGCGTCAGCTGATAGAGGTGTTATGGTTCTATGTTCCTGCCTGTTGGTGTCAGCTGATAGAGGTGTTATGGTTCTATGTTCCTGCCTGTTGGCGTCAGCTGATAGAGGTGTTATGGTTCTATGTTCCTGCATGTTGGCGTCAGCTGATAGAGGTGTTATGGTTCTAAGTTCCTGCCTGTTGGCATCAGCTGATAGAGGTGTTATGGTTCTGTGTTCCTGCCTGTTGGATCAGCTGATAGAGGTGTTATGGTTCTATGTTCCTGCCTGTTGGCGTCAGCTGATAGAGGTGTTATGGTTCTATGTTCCTGCCTGTTGGTGTCAGCTGATAGAGGTGTTATGGTTCTATGTTCCTGCCTGTTGGCGTCAGCTGATAGAGGTGTTATGGTTCTATGTTCCTGCCTGTTGGCGTCAGCTGATAGAGGTGTTATGGTTCTATGTTCCTGCCTGTTGGCGTCAGCTGATAGAGGTGTTATGGTTCTATGTTCCTGCCTGTTGTCGTCAGCTGATAGAGGTGTTATGGTTCTATGTTCCTGCCTGTTGGCGTCAGCTGATAGAGGTGTTATGGTTCTATGTTCCTGCCTGTTGGCGTCAGCTGATAGAGGTGTTATGGTTCTATGTTCCTGCCTGTTGGCGTCAGCTGATAGAGGTGTTATGGTTCTATGTTCCTGCCTGTTGGCGTCAGCTGATAGAGGTGTTATGGTTCTATCTTGTTATGCAGCATGTTGATGATGCTCTCTGAACTAGCTAAACACACGGGTCTGGGGTAGAGTTCTTCAGATTTGACGTGGCAACTCTACCGTGCAGTCAGAACCTCTGGCTCTTGGACTTGTGATGTGAATTCTCCGGCCGAAGCTCCAAATAAACCATCAGTGTTTGACATCAAAGCTTTCAGAGTTATAATTCAAATTCAAATGTTGTTCCAGCCTCTAACTTTATGATTTCACAAAGCTCTTCCTTTTATACAATATGCCACTGTAGGTTAAGGTATTATTTGTATTATACGTTTCAAGGGTCATAAAACAAATGACAGGACATATTTTGGACTCAAATGTTAAACAATGCAATGCATTATGGGTCCTAATCGTATTTGCAGTGTATCTTTCAATTCTAATCTTTTACATTTTATTGTGTGTACCTTGTAAGATAAGATATACTCTTGGCATTTTCTGACGTGAAACCACTAAACAATGTCCTGATTAGCTATAGATGTCTATATTAAAGATTAATATGATTGGACAATAGACTTCTGCAGCTGTACACTATTCTACAGATCATGCAGAATTTTTTTTCTACATGTTTTATTAAAATATACTCCACCTGCTTGGACATAGCAAATGCCACATTGGAATTTTAACACTAAAAGTTGGACATTTTATTTTTCTGGGGAGGTAGGACAGTGATTTAGCTTTACATGTTTATTTGCCTTGTCTCACTGATTTATTTATATATCTTTTTCTATTTCTACCTGAGTTGACGGCTGATCTATTTCTATCAGGAGAGAACAGGAAGGGGCGTATCTATCTGACATAGATCTAGAGAGGGGAGTTCCCTAATGAATGACTTGATGCTCGTGTTCTGTTCACTGTTCAGAAGCCTTACGGAGATACAAAGACAGCCAGGGAGGAGAATCAACTTTGATCGTCATTAAGGCAGCACCTTCGCTCGGATTATTATTTAGCAGCCACAATTGTGCGCGTTTTCCTGTAATCGGCCCTGCATTTATTTACATTGAAACATTTGGACCAAAAATCCCCCATCTTTTGGTAAAAACGTATCCTGCACCCTTCATCTCCAGGATCTGTGTTTGTGTTCGTTGCCGGTGTTCTGGATGTGTCGCTCGGCTGCAGCGGTGCTCGCGGTGCTGACCGCTCTGCTGTGCGCGATGCAGCAGTGCGCGGCGGCGAGGCGGAATCAGCCGCTGAACTACCGGCCCATCATCGGTAAGATCCAGACCCAGTTTCTGTGTCAGTCCCTCCGCCTGCAGACACGGGCTGGGGGATTATTATAGCCCTGATGTCGTTTTATTCTGGAATGTTCGAGGAAAGGTGCGTGTGTGTTGGCAGTGCCACATAGAGGGAGAGAGAGAGAGCATGTATCTGCGTGGTACTATCATGTAATCATATTTGTATTGTATGTATGTTTTTTGAGGCAATACTTCATGATAATCTAATCCGTTCTATATAAACGTTAATTACATATTATTGGTTAATATCGCCATTCAATAAAACGTTTTTTTTTTTTTAAATCCGATGCCCTTATTAACTCCTGCGCTCATTCAAGTGTCAACTGTTTATAGTCCCCATATCCTCATATGTATATATTATTTCAGTATACAGTATTTATTATACTTAGAAGGAATTATTTATACATTTTGTCTAATTCTATTTTATATCAGCAGAGGTGAAAAAAGTAGATTGCTTACCCAAGTAAAAGTAGCAATACTACAGTGTCAACATACAAACGTATAAGCATGAATTCATTGATATACTGCTGGGTAACTCTAAATCAGCAAAATAACAACATTTGTAGAATAATGTAGTGGAGTAAAAAGCACCACATTTGCTTACAAAATGTAGTGGCGTAAAGGTAAAAATATAAAATGAAAATATTCACTAAAGTACAAGTACCCACATTTGTTACTTAGATACAGTACTTGAGTAAATGTACTTAGGTACATTTCACCACTATAAGTACTTTTTTCTTATTTGAACAATGTGTCTTTTGTACTATTTTACGTCAAATGTAAAAAATGATTTGTTACTTAGCAGTAATGGATTTATTTGCAACACTTTTAACTAAAGAGGTAACCTACTTGTATCACCTAAACAAGGGGTGGGGATCCTTTTACCTCTCAAGGGCCATTTAAATGTTTTCAACATCCTCCGAGGGCCATACAAATGATTGACCTCTGCTTACAAATACTAAAATCACAGCCCATTCATTTCACCTTTCTTTCATGCTGCGCAAAGAAAAAGCAACCTCTTAATCCAGATATTTTACCATGACTCACGCATGCATGCACGTGCACGGTTGTGGCATGACCACCAAACAGAAAGATATGGACAAGATGTGTGCAAATGTATTTAATTTCCTATCCATATGAACATGATTAAAGTGAGGGGGGGGCCTAACCTCCTCTAGGGGGGTCCGGGAGGCATGCTCCCCAGGAAGATTTTGTTTTAAATATTTAAGTTAAAAGCATCAATCTGGTGCACTTTGAGAGCAACACTAGGAGATCTATGGATACATCTCTCAACACCCATATTAAACAGAACTGTAAGCAGATTTTCATTTTGGATATTTTACAAATCACTCCCCTTTTAAACTGTATTCTTGTTTATTAATAACAACTTTGTTTTACTGTCATAGTATTTTATACCTGTTTACTTTATTCTCTTATTTTGTTATAACTATAATGATCATATAAAGATGTACCTTTACCTCACTGGTTGTAGAAAAAGCTTCTTATATTCGTTAGCATAGCTAGCTAACCAGATGCTAATAACAACAAAGTTATTGACTGTATGATCAGTATGACAGATGAACAGATCACCACTGGGCTTTCAACTAAAGACACAGCCACGCACAAACTGCGGCATGTGTACGGCTCCTTACGGTACGTCCACACAGCAGCTTTTCAAAAATCTTGGAGCTGGGCGTGTCCGACAGCTTGGGGATTTTTTGCGACCAACAACCAATCACATGAATCTCCCGCCCCAGACATACAAAGCAAAAAACCCCGGGGATTTTATGCGAGCAATATATATATATATATATATATATAAACTCCCCAAACAGGCAAAAACCTACCAGTTTCACCCACTGCCTCTGCCACCTCCCTCCATGCCTGGTTCCTCCGGTTTGTATCCCGTTAATAGTTCTGGTCGTAAAGAACCGGGTGATTTGCTACCGTAATTTCTCGTTTGGAATATGAGGAAATGATGGTTCTCCCTGCTTACACACGGTTTGATTGGCTAGCGCTTCTACTGTCAGATTTGCATAAACGTGTTTGATTGGCTGGCGCTTCCAGCTCAGCTTCAAAAGTTGAACATTGCTCAACTTTTGAATCCTGGAGATCCTAGACATCCTAGAAATCTTCGCTTCGCTCCCCCACAATGCAGTTCGGCGAAAAGCGAGGCAAAGTGACGTCATCCCCATTCAAAGTCAATGGGCAGAGAAGCGTTGGAAGCGGTGGAAGATTCTTCTGAAGCTGCTGTGTGGACGTACCGTTATGGGTACTGCAATTTCTGTCCGACGAGACATATACCACGTGATGACACGTTAGGCTCGTGTTGTGTTCAAGGACCCTGACCTTGGCCAGGAAAACAGATACTCGCTTGTTTAATTATTTAGATTTCTTTAATTTTTTTCTTTTTTGCGTGTGTTTATAAATTACCTCGATGGCCATACCAAATGGCCATACGGCCCGGAGGCCGGAGGTTCCCCACCCCTGACCTAAACTGATATCAGCGTAATGAAATCTGTGCAGAGGCTGTTTGTTTAACAGAACATCTACGGAATGTGTCTTTACTGATAAGATATAGAGAACTATTACAGGACACCATGTTGTGGAAAACAAACTTGTTGTTCTCATTGTGGTTAACACTGACAAGTCATGACGCCATGACTAACTGTATGGTCTCTGTTTGAGTCTAAAGGAGGAATTACAAAGACCTGGCAAGGCCTTCGTCATGCCCAGGTTTAGGTGTTACCTCATTCAGGTAGCCCTTTTCAGGTTTGTTCATATGGGAGCCTGTTTGTGCCACAGAAAATAAAAATAATATCCTTTAAGTCATAATTATGACTTACTATTTCATTATTATGACTTACTTATCTCATTATTTTTACCTTTTGTGGGTCATGCCTGGGTGATCTGCTGAATCAGGGATTCAGAGGGAAATTTGATATTTTGAGTTGCAGCGTTTGCGTCGGTACAATCTGCAGATAAAAACGGCTAAACAGTTTCAAGTTGAATGCTGCTTAAAGAGGACGTATTATGCTCATTTTTAGGTTCATATCTGTATGTTGTACCTCTCCTGTGACATGTCTCCATGCTCTAACGTTAATAATAATAATAATTCATTACATTTTTATTAGAGAGCTTTTCCAGGTGCTCAAAGCGCTTTATATTACATATCACACATATTAGACATGGAACATTTATTACTGTGGACAATACCCACAGCTAGGCCTGTCGCGATAATTAATAAATTGACTTATCGTACGATAAATAAAAATGGACTCGATAACTTTTCTGAGCTCGATAAATTGTCGTTTACATGCGTGTTTGTTTACCGGATTTTAGCCCTGTGAGGGGCGGGGCTCACACACAGCCAAGTCAGGAAACTCTGCGTGCAACAGTGTAGCAGCCAAATTAATAATATAGAGATAAGCAAGAGACAACCTGTGACTTACTCGAGGGGAATTTGAAGTTAAATGGAATTGGTTGCAAAACCTAATACCACATCTCCGGTGTGGGAATATTTTGGATTTAAGCCAAATCAACGAGGCGAACCTATGGACTTGAATGAGCCGGGCGGTGTGTCGCATTTGTTTTAAAAAGCTAGCAACAAAAGCTAGCAATACGACTAACCTTAAACTGCATCTGAAACACAACCTACCCATTCCGTTTTCCCAACTGGGAGCAAACACGGCAGCTGGAGATGGAGAGCCCCCACCTTCCCGACAGTTTACAATCAAAGATGCATTTGCCCGACAACGCAAACATGTTGGTGTTTTCCTTGCTCGAAATCTTTGAAATACAGATTTGGATATGGCCTGTTGAGGCATCTGGGTCTTTATATGGAGTTTTGTTTTGCTTGTGAGACAATGTGTGCTCATATTTATTTATATATATAATAATGCATTACATTTTATATACATATATATATATCAGGGCTGTCAGTCGATTCAAATATTTAATCGCGGTTAATCGTAAAAAAAATGTCTGTTCTAAATGTACCTTAGAGGAATATTTTTCAAGTTTTTAATACTCTTATCAACATATGAGTGGACAAATATTCTTTATGCAAATGTTTGTTTATTATCATTGGAACAATGATGAATATTCTCCTGGACAATCAACATCGGCACCTCTGTTGTTTCCCCGACTCAGACTGCAAGGAATCTGGGTGTGACCCTAGATAACAAACTGTCCTTCACTGCAAACATAGCTGCTACAACCCGCTGCTGCAGATACATGCTTTACAACATCAGGAGGATGCGTCCCCAGCTGACCCATAAAGCGACGCAGGTTCTGGTCCAGGCTCTCGTCACCTCACGCCTAGACTACTGCAACTCCCTCCTGGCTGGTCTACCTGCATGTGCCATCCGACCTGCAGCTCATCCAGAATGCAGCGGCTCGTCTGGTCTTCAACCTTCCTAAATTCTCCCACACCACGCCGCTCCTCCGCTCACTTCACTGGCTTCCGGTAACTGCTAGTTAAACCGTACACCCCAGCACGTGCACTCCGCTCTGCATCAACCAAACGGCTCGCTGCCCTGCGAGGGGGACCCAAGTTCCCATCAGCAGAAACACGTGGGTTTGCTATCCTGGCTCCAAAATGGTGGAATGAGCTCCCCATTGACATCAGGACAGCAGAAAGCTTACACACCTTCCGGCGCAGACTGAAAACTCATCTCTCTCGACTCCACTTCGAGCGATAGAACTATTAACAAAGCACTTATATACTAATAAAGGACTGGCTTACCTAAAGCCAGTTGAGTAGCACTTGAAATGTTTTTGCTCTATGAAGCCTGATGTACTTTATGATTCTGTTTTCTTCAAGTTTGTATCTTATTGGTCGAACGCACTTATTGTAAGTCGCTTTGGATAAAAGCGTCAGCTAAATGCAATGTAATGTCAAAGCATGAGACTGAAGTTCCCACCTAGGGTCAAAATAATGCGCTGTGATGTCCAGTCGACACGTTGGATGCGATCCAAATTATCTAACGCAGTCCCTCATCTTCCACAATGTTAATTGTCCTGCAAGCTGTAGCCTCCGCCACCCATTTAGCTATCGCTGTTGAAAGCTTGCTGCTCGTAGACGCCGTGTCCAGGAGTCTCCCCGGCAAACTTTCAAGCGTGGTCTGCCGCAAGCGAGCGGCAGGAGCGGGGCTGTCAGCATCAGCTGTGTGCTTGGCTTGCTGTTTAAAACACCTTTTTTTTGTATCCATATCTCTCGCTAGAATCTCCCACCATCCAACTAACTAACAACAACAACAACAACGTCAAGCCTTTGGGCTCTGAAACTACGGGGCGGGCCGAGGAAAAATACACATGCGTTAATCGCACGTTAAAATAATTAGTGGCGTTAAAAAATGTTGCGTTAACTTGACAGCCCTAATATATATATATATATATATATATATATATATTAATATATATATATATATATATATATATACAGGCCTACCCACAGCAGCAAATTAGGGTGACGTGTCAGGACACAACAGCCTGACGCAGTGGCGGCCGAGGCGGGTTAGAAAAAAAGCGGTATTGTCTTACTTTCATGTTTTATAAATGCCATTGTTATTGTCTTTAAACATATTTGAGGTAGTGATGGTTGTAACCAATGTCCAGTGGTCTCCAATCAGTGCAATACATGTAGCTTGTTCCACTTCCTCTGCTCTCTTTGCCCTTTTACTGCTTTGCATTTCAATGTTAAAATCCACGCTGAAATTACAGGAGGACTTTGGGGTCAAACTTTGTGTGATGTGATTTGTGTACAATTTCTTGACATATTAAGGGGACATGGGGAATTATTTTCAAACTGCCTTTAGTAGGTACATTTTGCTTGTAAAGTTTGTAGTGTTTTATGTTACATGTTAATAATAATGTTTTGTTTAGATATCTTATTCAGGAAAGCAAAAGGAAACACTCAAGGATTGGCAAATCTCACTTAAATTGAACAACAATTGTAGATGATTTCATTTTCAAGAGTGCACCAGTTATTTTTATTAACATTAACTTATATTCTCCTGCTCTTTGTTGTTTTTAATCTTTGTAGTTAGGATTTCTCAGCTATGCATTGTCAACTTTTCTATATCTACATAAAATCATGTGATACGTTTGCGTGTTCTTTCATCCTAAGGTGTGCTGGCTCAGGAAAATATTCCAGATGACCAGTATGCTCATGGCGTCTCTTACATCGCTGCCTCCTATGTCAAATTCCTGGAAGGAGCCGGGGCTAGGGTTGTACCTGTGAGGTAAAACAGTCTCCTATATATGTTTTGTTAAGGAACCTGTAAGAAGTCCTACGGCTAATTTATGCAGTTGTGTATTGACCCACAAACCAGACCTATTATTACCTTTTATTATTTGCACAGATACCTAGGTTACATGATTATGACCTGCTTCACGTGAAACAAGTTGTAATCCCTAAAATGTAAGTCCTGGTTCATTTGGATTGATAGCGATTACCGCGGCAAATGTAATTTAATACTCCAGCAAACATTCTTGTTTTGTAGACGCATAATTGCAGCCAGTCTACTCACATTTCATGCATTCACCTGCATTTCCTGTCGCTGTTTAGCAATACAAGCAACCGCAAGGTTTTTACTGACTCATTCAACTGCATTATGATGTAAACCAGCACCTAATCTTCCCATTGTGTCTGCTTCAATGGGCCGTTTGCTTTGAGAAACAACGAAAAAACGATTTAGGATAGAAAGCTCAGATTGCCAAATAGGTGAGTCCTCAATGAATAAGGAGAAAAGGCTATACATTAAGGTCACATTCACACCAGCCTTGTTAAGTACAGTTGAATGGAGTGTTTAACCCCTTGGTGCGGTTAGTTTGATTTGGTGTGAACGCAGTCTGAGACCTCTGAAGTGAACTAAACAACCGGACACCACCGCTGCGTCTGTAAAGCCGTTGTGTCCTTGGGCAAGACACTTCACAGGTATTTGCTCCTGTGGGTATTGTCCACAGTACATGACCATTACGTGTGTAATGTGTATCTGTAAGGCGCTTTGAGCTCTGGAAAAGCGCTATAATAAATATAAAGAATTATTATTATTAAGTGAACTAAACAACCGGACTCTGGTCTGCCTAAAAGAGGTGGTGTCGAACCGCTTGCTAGTGAACTCTGGGGTGGTTCATCGCTGATGTGAACGCAGTCCCCACCAAAACACAGGAAGCATAGTATTTACGCATCATTTCCTTGAATTTCTATCTAGGCTCTGTGTAACGTACAATAGCCTATAGGGTCATGCTTTCATTCATTCTGAAATCATTCATACATTCGCAGAGATATAAACAACTATCAACATAAGCTAGGCTATATTTGCTTTTGTGACTGCTTACCTCACTGGTCCCCTGTGTACAGCAAAAAGGCCGTGGTGCAATCTCATCAGAACCACATGTTGACGGTTAAACATCCCACAGATAGCCCACAATTTAACTTTATATTTTACTCTTGGCGCTCTAGCAGCTTTGTTTTCTGCCAAGAAAGCCAGCGGTTATCAGGGAAGATTTTGGTGTAATACCAAGACACTATGACTATTAATGCTGTGAGTAAGATGTGAATGGCGTCATTTAAAAGGTAGTCTAGAAAATTACTAAATGAGCATTAATACCCGTTTGCATCTGGTGAGAAACTGTGACAGTGATGTGACTCACAGCAGTTATCAGTCATGCTGCCTGAAGAGTTTTTAAGGGGCGTAGCCTATAGAAGGGGCAGAACTTCATTATACCAGTAGTTACAAATGTGGGTTTCTTTTTTGTAATAACAAAAATTTGATTGAAATATTTAAGACGAAATTACGAATTGGATTGAAATATGAGACAAAACTACCTAAATGTTTTCATAACACTCAATCTTTTCTCTCTTCTTCCCTGTCATACTTGGACTAGTAAAAGGCAATGGTACTAAATATCCTCTAACGTTGATACTACATTCATGGTCTATAATGTTGAAATTATTATTAATAAAAAAGGTACATTTTTCAGTGGTCGCCATACATAAAATGTTGTTTTAATGTGGAGTGGTTAATAATGTATTTGATTGTCTATGATAGTTATTGGGTTTAACAATTCTAAAATGTGTTTTGCCTTTTCTGTTCACCAGAATCAATCGCACAGAAGAAGAATATGCACATATATTTAACGTGATAAATGGGTAAGTTAACATCAACTCTTGTTTTCTCATTTGATTTGATAACCTCTCTATTTAACACACTAACTGGCTTTTGATGCTCTCTAGGTCTAATAACAACTTGTGATAGCATAGCTTGCTAGCTAAAAGATCAACAGGCTAATTGAGCAGATCAAGTCACTTCTGGCCAATACTGAAACTATTCTTAGCTTATTATAAATTAAATGATTGTTGGTGTTGAAATAAGACAATGGCAGAGATGTTGACCTTTTCTGTTGAGACAATTTTTTGCTTTAGGGTCTAATACACCACAGTTGTAGATTGTTAATGTGGTCAGAGTCTCTTAAAGCAGGTTTTAGCATAATATGCTAGCTAGAAGATCAACAGGCTAATAAACATATCAGGAAAGCAATCAAAAGAAGACGTTGGCCAATAATAAACTAGCTTCTTATACATTCAATGATAGTTGGCTGAGGTGGCAATGGCTGAGAGTTTGCCCTATTCTGTGGAGACTATTTTTGCATTAAGGTCTAATACAGCACGTGTCGATTGTTAACGTGGTTAAAGGCTCCAAACCTCAGATTTTAGCTAAAAGATCTACAGGCTGAGCAGGTCACCAAATATGTATACAGACAGAATATGTATGCCCATTACTTGGACTACTGTTAGCTTATAAGATGTGCAATGTTAGTTGGTGTTAAAACAAGGTAACACTTTTCTTTTTTTAAAACAGCTAATTACTAGACTGCAAGCTAAAGCTGTGTATGCCATCTTAATTTTGATGATGACTCGACAATGACTCATTTTTCTGTTCATGGTCTATGGCTTTGACCTGCTTATTTATTCTCTTATTGTTTTATATTAAATGCAAGCTTATACGTTACACTCACATTAAGTCATGTTTCTAAACAGGTAAAAGCTGTGGACATTTAAATCAAGTGCAAGATTTACAAGCCTGGACCCTAATTTTAAACAACAAATTGTCTTCTCAGGTTGTTGCTTCCGGGAGGAGATGTAAATATTCAGACATCACAATACAGTCGAGCAGCTAAGATCTTTTACGACTTGGCTCTAAAGGTAAAATATTTTTGACATTGTAACATTTCGATATTTGTCTAGCTCAAACTGTTTTGGTATGAATTTTGCTATATGTATTAGATTTAGACACTTAAATTATAAGTGACATTTTTATTTTCAATCATGTTGAACTGGTTACTTTCCAGTTTCACTTGATATTTTACCTGAATTACTTGCGATTGAGACACTTTGATTATAGCTCCTCATTCCTCACTCTCTTGTCCTCTGCAGGCCAATGATGCTGGGGACTACTTCCCTATCTGGGGAACCTGTCAGGGCTTCCAGCAGCTGTCTGTCCTCACTGCCAATAAAAACCTGCTGACCATCACTGATACTAAGGCAGTGGCTCTCCCTCTTACTCTCACACCAGGTAGTCTCTCCTTTCACTCTTTCAGCCGGTCTGTGCTCTTTTTGTTCACTCTTCTTCTGCAGCAACTCTTCTTGTCACTCTTCTCAGATGAGTTGTCTCAGCATCCTTTACTTTCATTTTTTAGGTTTTTACACGTGCATTGAATAACCTCTTAAGCCCTGAGCCTGTTTTTCAGGTTTCAGGCTCGAAAATGCCACTAACACAACAAAGAATATATCTTCACTTCTAAAAGGGGTAAATTAATAATCTTTTCTCTCAAAGCAAGGTTACATCTGTGAGTTGGATGTAGATGTGTCAGAATCAATATAGATGTTTTTATTTTAAAGTAAATTCAGATGGAACATAGTAAAAACATGTAAATTCTAATGTCCGCCTAAAAATAAAACATTACTTATAGTGAAAACCACCCTTGAATGATGGGTTAGTAGACTATATGCTTTGGGAATCCAAACTATAACATATAATAAGTAGCCTGTATCAAGATTGATGCAAAACAAGTGATATTTGACCTTTTTAGAGAGGTTTAGAAAAATAAAGTCCAGACGGACTCACCTCTGGGTAATTTGGGAACCATCAGTTTCATTTGACCTTTTTCACTGTAAAAATCATTTTATTACTTTGAATTATCACTACAGGTATTCATTCCATCCACATACAACTGTTGTGAAAAAATAAAAAACATACTCCGTTATCTGCTGTCCGCTCTGTGCTCCGTGCGCTCTGGGTCCTGCAATTCCTGCTTCCTTACGTAGTAAACACTGCATAGAGTCTGCTCCGTAATGTGCTCACGCTGGCTGGCATTCTTTATACTTTACGCAGGACCATATCTCTGGAACCCATTGGTCGATTTGGGTGATTTACACCTTTTTCTTAACCATTACATCCAATAGAATCGATCGGCAGTTCCATGTCCAAATCCACGTAAACATTACCATTGCGGACGTAATAGAGAAGCAAACGAAGCATATCTGAAAGTACAAGCCTGGACGGCAAAACTTTATACCCAGTATATTGCCATAAATATGATGATGGATTATCAGCAGTGTTGGGTGTAAGTACTCTAACGCATTACTTTTTAAATTCAGTAACTCAGTTACCGTTACTATATGGTGCGTTACTGCGTTAGTTTTTTTATATAGTCAACAGCCAGGTGAACAGAGATGAGAACTGTACAGTACTTGAGTAAATGTACTTAAATACTTCCTGTGTCACATGCGGAGACGGGCTGTGGGCGTGTTTGTGTTGTTTACTAACAAGACTATCATGGCGGCGGCGGAGCTCAAGTCTAGTTTCTCCACCTGGAGATATTCTCACTATTTCACTTTTGTCGAGCACAAAGAAAATAACGTTTTAGTTAAATGTAAGTTGTGTCCTGGCGGGTCAAAGAGCCTATCTACTGCCCAAACCAGTCATTCAAATCTCTTAAAACATCTGCAGAAACAACATGCTGGGACGAAGCTAGTAGCTAAGACCACAGAGACTCAGCCGACGCCACTCCACCTGCACCTAAGCAACAGCGGCTGGATTTTAACCAAGGGACTGCTAGCCAGGGGAAAGTCAATAAAGCCATTGCACGGTATGTTGTAGAACACATGCAGGCTGTTGCTACAGTGGAGTCACCCGCTTTCAGGGAGCTAGTTAGCATGATAGCATGTCCGGGCGGCACACGACATATGAAACGGAAAACTTTTTCCAACTACCTGGAGAAAGAATATACAAAAATGTAAAGCCAGTTAATATCGATGCTATCCAGATTGCATATAATGCATGTCAAGTTGATCAACAGATTGTATTATTCTCCAATGCAATAACAGTACTGAAATGAAGGCTATAAGGGTATTAATATAATGGGAGCCCTTTTTTTAAGTAACTAAAACGTTACTTTTCACAGTAACGCATTACTTTTTGGTGTAAGTAATCAGTAAAGTAACTGAGTTACTTTTGAAATGAAGTAACTAGTAATGGTAACTAGTTACTGGTTTTCAGTAACTAGCACAACACTGATTATCAGTAAAAAAAATCTACGTGACACAAAGACATTGGATTAACCTTGAGCGGCGTTTTTATTCCGTTGAACACAACTTTTGATCACAAATCAAAAAAGGTAAGACGTAATTATTGTAATATTTTTGAAACCGGATGTTGTTTACTTTCTCTTTTCTGGCTCATAGCTCCGAATTCGGGGTCGTACAGTGATGACGGAATCTGTGGAGTCTCAGCTTTAATCGGATATCTTGTTTGTGCAGTTACGATAAGTAATAAGGGCATTTCTACCGTGAGTGCTGTGCAAAAGTCCGTTAGCATTAGTTAGCATTTTTTCGCTCCATGCTAATTCAAAGGCTTGGTATTACTCTTGTGTTTCTTTTAGCTAAAAATGGTTCATATTGTCAGTTAGCGGAGTTTCTTCCCGTTAAAAGGGTATGGAACATTAATAGTTTCATAAATTGATTGGATTGGAGGACTGGTCTGGCCTAATGGACAGTCTAATGAAATCCAAGATGGCGGCGCGCTCAGTCGCTGCGGCTCACAGCTCTCTGTTTTGGTTGTGCACTGTTTGTTTTTTGTTAATGTGCGTGAACACCCTAGAACAGGCGAATTACATATACAGTCGTATGGACTTATTTGACATAGGGATGAGTTGTCGCTCTGACATCACAGCCGATTTCCACCGGACTAACAACATCCCGGAGGACATAGCGAGACCGCTCGGGTCTCCCTGGATTGTTTTCGGTCCTGTGAAGCAACGCAGGCGCCGGAGGGAGAGGAAGCAGAAGCGAGGTTGCCGTGCAGGCCTGCTTGCTAGGCTAAGGAAGCGGCCGCACCGACCACCACTACCAAGCCTCTTCCTCGCAAATGCCAGGTCCATCGTCCACAAAATTGACGAATTGGAGGTACTACTAGCTGCTAACACGAACGTACGCGACTGCTGTGTGATGATCATCACAGAATCCTGGCTACACCCGCGGATTCCGGACGCAGCAGTGCAGCTACCAGGCCGCTCTACCCACCGCTACGACAGGAACAGCGCTTCCGGTAAGAGCCGAGGGGGTGGTCTGTGTGTTTACATCCACAATGACTGGTGCATGGACAGCAGGGTTACACATACACATTGCTCTCCCGACCTGGAAGTAATGTCTATCATGTGCAGACCCTTTTACCTGCCCAGAGAGCTGACGGTGGTGATAATTAACATTGTTTATATCCCACCTGATGCTAACGCCAGCATTGCACTTGACCACCTCCAGAGCTTAATAAATAAACAACAGAGGTCCCATCCGGACGGAGTTCATATTGTTGCTGGAGACTTCAATCATGCATGTCTAAAAAATGTGCTTCCCAAATTTGTACAATATGTACGATGTACCACCAGAGGAAAGAACACACTGGACCGGGTGTATTCTAACCTGAAGCATGCTTACAGAGCGGTCCCACTCCCCCATTTAGGACTATCTGACCACCTCTCACTGCTTCTCATCCCAGCTTACACCCCCCTCAGAAGTAACACCAAGCCGGTGGTCAAATACATCAGAACCTGGCCCGAGGGGGCACTCTCACAACTGCAAGACTGCTTCGAACACACAGCATGGGACATATTTGAACAGACAGACTTGGAGGAACACACAGAGGCTGTCTTATCCTACATCAAGTTCTGCACAGACACTGTAACTGTGGAAAAACGCATTCGGGTCTACCCTAACCAAAAACCATGGATGACAAGAGCAGTGCCGTCTCTCCTGAGTTCCCGTGACACAGCCTTCACGTCGGGGGATGCAGCCCAGTACAGCTTGGCAAGGGCGAATCTGAGGAGAGGCATCAAGGCTGCAAAGGAGGACTACAAGGGAAAAGTGGAGGAGAATCTCGCTCATAACAACACACGGTGTGTTTGGCAGGGCCTTCAACAGCTAACCAACTACAAGGGCAAAACATCTGGCACTACTAGAGCTGACGCCCACCTTGCAGAGGAACTAAATCACTTCTTTGCCCGCTTTGAGGCTAGCAGACCCCCCCACTTTTCTATTCTGCCTCTGTCCCTGCAAACTACCAGCTCCATACCACCTCTCACTCTCAAAGAACATCAGGTGAAGCAGACGCTGAAGTCTGTGAATCCTGGAAAAGCCGCAGGACCCGATGGAGTACTCGGAAAAGTACTCAAAGCTTGTGCTGACCAGCTTTCAGGGGTCCTGACCAGGATATTCAACCTGTCCCTGTCACAAGCTTGCATTCCATCCTGTCTGAAGACGGCTACCATAATTCCTGTCCCCAAAAAGACACCAGTCAGAGAGCTCAACGACTACAGGCCCATAGCCCTAACATCGGCGGTGATGAAATGTTTCGAAAGACTAATAGCCGACTACATCAAAGCCAGCCTCCCACCCTCCCTCGACCCTCATCAGTTCGCCTATAGAGCCAACAGATCCACGGATGATGCCATCGCCACGGTCCTTCACACAGCTGTGAGCCACCTAGAAGGCCCAGGCAACTATATAAGGATGCTGTTTGTCGATTTTAGCTCAGCTTTTAACACCATCATACCTGACATACTAGTGGAAAAACTGTCAAGCCTAGGTTTCCCTTCCATCTTATACGCTTGGATTTATAATTTCCTTACAGACCGTCCTCAGACAGTGAAAATAGGCCCTTTTTGCTCCTCCACCCGCACCCTCAGCACTGGCTCCCCGCAGGGCTGCGTGCTGAGCCCTCTACTCTACACTCTCTACACACACGACTGCTCTCCCATTCACCCCTCTAACTCCATTATCAAATGTGCAGATGACACCACTGTGGGGAGACGACGAGTCGGCATACAGAGACGAGATCCTGAAGCTGTCTGAGTGGTGTTCATCAAATAATCTGTTTCTGAACACAAGCAAAACGAAATAAATCATCATAGACTTCAGAAAGCACCGACCAGAACCCGCCCCCCTTCACCTCAATGGAGAGAGAGTGGAGAGGGTCTCCTCCTTTAAGTTCCTGGGGGTTCACATCTCGGAGAGCCTCAGCTGGACAGCACACACCACTGCAGCAGTTACGAAGGCCCAGCAGCGACTACACTTCCTGAGGGTGCTTCGGAGAAACCGACTGAACAAGAAGCTGCTGGTGTCCTTCTACCGGGCGACCATCGAGAGCGTGCTGTCATACTCCATCTCGGGGTGGTATGCAGGATGCTCAGCTGCGGACAAGAAAGCCCTGCAGAGAGTGATCAGGATGGCAGAGAAAACCATCGGCTGCCCCCTGCCCTCTCTGGAACACATCTCCACCTCCCGCTGCCTCAGCAGAGCTAACAAAATCATTAGGGACAGCTCTCACCCAGGTCACAGACTGTTCTCTCTCCTGCCTTCTGGGAGGAGATACAGGAGCTTCAAGTCACGGACAAACAGACTCAAAAACAGTTTCTACCCCTGGGCCGTCAGGCTGCTCAACCACCACACATAATAATAACTGTAACCATTCTCACACATACACACACTTTTAATGCACTTTATATACTATTTTTTTTATGTCAATATTTGTAACTATTTATTCCCCCGTATGATTGTATGTCCTATTGCTGTGTTTTTTGGTGTTATGTATTTGTTTGTATATTTTTTGCACACCGGGACAGAGTTGCACTCTGCATCTCGTTATACCTTGTGTATAGTGACAATAAAAGGCTTTAACTTTAACTTAAATGTTAAGAAGCCCTGAGACATAGTCTCGTAAAAAAACGGTGGTAGGGGTCCACTGGGGGGACCCTCGGGCTCAAGAGGATAATAGACAATGCCTTATTAACACTAGAACCACCAATGGGTACATTTTACCCGCAGCTGTTTTTTGATTGTATGTAACTTTTTTTCAATAAAATATTCAAGTCTCCCAGTCCGTGACTTTTCCTGAAAGTGTGTTATGTAGCACCCTCTGTTGTTAAAAATGGTCAATATGAAGTCAGATTGAAAAAATGGCCATTTATACCTATATACCCCAGCGGTAGTAATATTTACCTCATATAAAATGCAGTGTACACATGACGTGCAGTGCTTGAATTGAACCGGCAAAATGCGTATTTTGTATGTATTGTGAATGCAACGCTGCGCAAATGTGGGTCTGACTCTGCCTCACAGAGGGTGACTGGCTGTCTACATGATGTGGCCAGCCGACATGGCCACTTTCATACAGATCATACTAATGCCCTCGATTGGTCTCTGTGTCATTCAAGGAGGGTGTGTGTTAGTGTATGTGTGGCGCGAGCGAGCGAGAAAGCGCGCTCACCGGTTACGTGTATTGTTGTTGTTAGCATCTGGTGCTAGCTAGCTGCGCTAACGGATATAAGGAGCTGTTTAAACAACAAGGTGGAGGGATAGTCCTCTGCTGTCAGACTGAGAGGCTGATAACTACAGCTCAGGTGAGGTAAAGGACTCTGAGTGTTTAGATAGTTAACTTAGTCTAAGTTATCTCAGTGGGTCTCAAACGGTTCAGTCACCATTTATGTAAACACATATTTCCATTTGAGGGGGTAGTGATTAGTAAAATATGCATGAATAATACAAATATAATGTTAACTAGGTGAAAAAAGGTAAGATAAACTTGTTGAGAGCTAAAACTAGTCTTTGCTGCTGCCTCAAAGAGGAGCAGGGGGAGAGGAGGGAGACTGGAGAGGCTGATTCAGGAGCACAGACACACTCACAACTATAAATGAACCAAAAACAAATAAATAAACAAGTTTCAATGTTTTTTCATATTGGATATGGTATGTTTGTTTGTAGCCTTTATTTAACCAGGTGAAAGCCCCTTGAGATCGAAAGATCTCTTTTTCAAGGGTGACCTGCAGAGTTATTGGTTATGGCCATGTACTTATGATTATTTAAATGTATACAGTTCTGTTTCATATGGGTGTAGTCTCTTTAGGTCTCCCTTGAAAAAGAGATCAATGATCTCAATGGGATTTATCTGTATAAATAAAGGTTTGAAATGAAATGAAATTAATTTCCCCCTCAAAATACACCAGATTGATGCATTTAAGTCCAACATTTAAAACAAAATCTTACCGGGGGAGCAAGCCCCCGGACCCCCCTATAGGATTTGAGGTCCACCCCCACTTACAATATGTTCACATGGATAGGTTCCTAAATAGATTTGCAAATTTTTTTAAATAGTAACCCATCTCCATATGTTTATTTTTGGGTAGTAGATTTAAACTAGAGGGCTTTCACTATGGGCAGCAACGCTGTAAATATTGACAAATAAATCCAGGAAAATGGCACAAAAAACTGGTAGTGGCCTGGCTGGGTGTATAATTCCCGGCCTGATTTATTGTCCCAGTCCCGCCCTGATTGACGCATGAGAACAAATGTGCCCAGCGTACCTATGACGCGCCGCAGCGTTAGACTAGAGCAGAAAAGACATCACATAACGTTAGCATTTCGAAAATGTTAGCGTGGCTTAATAATAGTGTGAAAAGACAGCGGTTGTCGCCGGACAAGGATTCTCTCTCTCCTTTCCTGCTGAAAGATGCTGAGTGTACTCAGGGACTAGGAGTCATTTAACCAGCGCAGAGATGTGATAGGTGGGTCGCGAATGGACGTGATGAACGGGAGATTCTTTTTTTTTTATTTAAAAAAAAAAATGTTTTGGACCTCAGGCCGGAATCGAACCTGGGTCCTCGCGGGCGGTAGTGGATTATTACAACCGGAGATTCGCAACGGTGGTGGACTTTCACAGCACCGCTGCACCGGACCTGCCGGAGCCGCCAGAGCCTCGCAACGGCGGGTGTTTGCGGCGGAGGATGGGGTACCGGCACAGCGGCGCTGTGAAAGTCCACTGCCCACTTATGCCAGAGCCAGCGGCCCGCCAGCGGCAGCGGCCCACCAACGGCAGCAGCCCAACGGGAAAAGTCCAGAATCTCCTGATGGCCAATCCGAGCCTGCTCACACACACAACTGAAACCAAAGTCATTTGCAGACATATGTAAAAATATCTCATACACACATGTGAAACGCTCTCACACACAGACACAACAGCGTTGCAGTCGGGAAGAAAAGCAATGTGGAGCGGCACCTCACCGCTTCATAAGGAGTTTAACCGTGACACTTTTCGAAATCCTGTTTGTGTCCCCCCATTTTACAAATAGGCCTATGTTTATTATTATCTTTTAACGCAAGCCATCATCGCCACGGAGGAGCACACAGCCTCTGTGAGTGAGCGAGACACAGAGACAGAGACAGAGAGAGAGAGAGAGAAAACACACCTTTATCTATTTAATATAGCCTAGTTGTACAAAATAAAGTAAGAAATCATTCCAATGTGTACTATAGGACAGTAAACAGTTTAAAAGGGGAGTGATTAGTAAAATATGCATAAATAAAAAGAAAGAATGCTAACTAGGTAACATAAGATAAGAATACACAAGTTTAAATGATTTGTTATTGGTTGTGATCATATTCTAAAGATGTTTGGATTATTGAAACGTATACAGCTCCCTTTCATAGAGTGTTGAGAGATGTATCCATACATTCATGGATGCACCAGATTGATGCATTTAACTTCAACATTTAAAAAAAATCATACATTTTCTTTTCACTGAAAACGGGTCCCACAGACCCAAACAGCACACAAAGGTTAAAGGTAAGCATATAATAATGTTAAAATGTGCTAAATATATACTAAAAGAGGAGTAAAAGTAGCTCACAACTTGTTTAATTTTTTTGAAAGTAGCTCTCATCCTAAAAAAGGTCAGAGACCCCTGTTATAGAACGATACATTTGACCATTTTAAGCTTGGCCTACCATTGTATTGGAGCGGCGAGGAACAGGTGTTGCTTGAAAAGGCCCACCTGTTCAAAGTGGGGAATGCCAGAAAAAGTTTGAGAACCACTGCCCTAGGGTGTCAGGTCCACTCCCTACTTATAAAAATAGCACTTTACCACTGCACCCCCTCTAATCTCAGATGCACCCTGAGTCTTTCTAAAATATACAGTAAAGAGACAAACCCACCAGCATTATAGGATATGACTTTGAGCCAAATACTTGTTTTTGGGCTGTATAAATAAATTGACTTGAAACAGTTGCTAATTTAGAGTACTGGCACCTTTTTTATTCCAATTCAAGTACTGATGACGTGTTGCTATAGCAACGCCTTTGTCTACTGCGGTTCCTTTATAGATAGATAGAGAGATAGTTATAGTTAGTGTAACATCTTGGAGAATACAAGATCTTGGATGACTGAGCTCACGTTGAGGACGTACTGCATGTGTGCAGGTTACGTGCCAGTTGAACAAAGATGGACACTCGGAATGAGAGAAGTAGTCCGCGTCGTCCGTTTATGTAGACAATTATATGTCCATAGAACAGAACATTACAGATAGATCGATAGTTATAGATAGAGAGATTTGTACCTTCTACAAAACACAAGTCTAACACCAAGCGTTTAAATCAGCACTGGTAGCGATATGTTATACTTCATGCTATCTGCACAAACTATATCATATGAAAAGCTGAGAGTCCAGAGATTATATTGGTATAAATGTCATCCCTGTGCAATCAAAACTCACTGTTCTATATGATAAATAAAAGAAC
Source organism: Pseudochaenichthys georgianus (assembly GCF_902827115.2). Classification (NCBI taxonomy): domain Eukaryota; kingdom Metazoa; phylum Chordata; class Actinopteri; order Perciformes; family Channichthyidae; genus Pseudochaenichthys; species Pseudochaenichthys georgianus. The sequence continues at coordinate 37,168,715 of NC_047507.1, read as the reverse complement.
ATTGTACCTTGAAAATCAATAGCGGGTAAATTGTAACCATTGGCGGTTTTAGGTATACACAGCGACCTCTGGCGGTTCAAGTGTTAAGAGGATTTTTGGCTGGAGGTACAGAGATCATATGCATACGGTCATTTGTATATGCTTCCATGTGCACAGTAATGTCACTCTGCTGTGATCATAACTGTTTAATCTGCAGCAACACTGAACATTCCCAGTAAAATGCCTCTATACCCAACAGAGAAATATATTTTGCCTAGCCAGGGAAAAGCATGTTCTGGGTTTTGCATAAATGTAAAATGTATCAAAAGCTTTGGTGGATAGCAGGATTCACAAGGACACTTGCTGTATAGTTTCATATTGTTCATGTGTAGCTATACATGGAAATGTGTGTATTATTATCAGTCTTAAGCTTAAAAAAAGCACATGACTTTACAACAGTTCATCACAATATTGTAATATTATTTTTAAATGCATTATTTCATGCAACAAGATGTTACATACTGGGATTTTAAGAATAACTTCTCTTTTCAATCAATCAATGTTTATTTATATAGCCCAATATCACAAATGTTACATTTGTCTCAGTGGACTTCACAGTTTTTACAGAATATCAGTATGACAATACGACACCCTCTGTCCTTAGACCCTCACATCGTACAAGGAAAAACTTTCGTAGAAAACCCACAGTTTAAAGGGAAAAATGGGAGAAACCTCAGGGAGAGCAACAGAGGAGGGATCCCTCTCCCAGGACGGACAGACGTGCAATAGATGCCGTGTGTAAATCGAAGAGATAATACATTTGCAACATAGGTAGTCCAAATGTTTGGAAATGCATGTGTGTATAATAGGAAGATGAATCCACAAGAATATCCATCCAGGACCTATGATCCAGGGCTCGCGATCCAGGACACAGGACCGCAGTAACCGGATCATCCATGACTCCGGATCCCGGCGTATATAGACACCAAAAAGAAAGACATTTGGGGAAGCTGGGTTAATCGGAACATGAGAGTACACGGGTATAGACAGAAAGAAGGAAGAAGTAAGATGTCCCCCGACAAACTAAGCCTATATCAGCAAAACTAGGGGCTGAATCTAATCAGCCCTAACTATAAGCTTTATCAGAAAGGAAGGTCTTAAGCGCTCTCTTAAAAACGGATAGGGTGTCTGCCGCCCGAACACAAACTGGAAGCTGATTCCACAAATGTGGAGCTTGATAAGAAAAGGCTCTGGCTCCCATTGTACTTTAATGGTGCGTTTCCACTGCAGGCCTCGCTCAGCCTCGCTCGGTTTGGTTAGGCCTTATTAGGCCCGGCTCACTTTAATGCTGCGCTTCCATTACAGTTTAGGAACTGGGGTAGTTACTATAGTAACGCAGTATAGGCGGAGCCGTTACGTCATCTTCAATGAGAGCCCCAGAAAAAGAACACAGCCGTTAGCTGGAGCTCACAGCTCCTCATATCTGTTCAGAAACTAGACAAAAGTTAAACAAGTACAAACCACAGACTGCCTGTGTCATGGCGAATACAGTCGCTGGTTTATTTATGTCTGTATAGGCCGTTGTTGTGAGTGTGGATGGTCGGAGCATATATAACGTTAGCTTAGCCAAGCTCCGTTTAGAAAACACGCATTTTAAAAAGGGTTTTTTGCCTGCCGTCTGTCTGCAGACTTGTCAAAGCATTAATTCATGGTGTTTACTAACCGGTATCAGTATGTTGTTACTTCAGCATCATTTTGAAACGTGTATTACAATTAAATCACGGTCAAATATGTTAATCTTGTTGTAGTTGTAGCCCCCTTGCCAGCGATTCTCTCTCTAGTTTAGCATACTCAGCCCGACTCAGCCAGGTTGTTCCTGGACCTAGAACCACGATTTAGGCGGGCCAGAAAAAAGGTGAAAAAGTAGCCCCGGGCCAAAACTAGACCAAGTGGAAACTGTTGGAGTCTACCGGACCAGGTCCGTCCTCCGCGCAGATCGTTTGGATATGGCCAGAGCGGGGTCGCCGTCCGGATCCGCCGATGACCTTTCTTAGTTCTGAGGGGAAAGGAATTGTGTCCTTCGACACTATTCTCTGTTAGCTGTACAAAAACTAGACTTTGCACTCCAATGGATTGTTTCTTCAAATAAGCACTTTATTACACAGTTCAACAAAGATACATCAATCTGATACTATACCACAAAGCGCTTTGGACTCCTTCTTGAGTTCTCACCGTGACAGGCTCGTCAGTGTAAGATCCCAGTTGAAGAGAGCCCCGAATCCTGAATATATCTTGTTCTTTATAGTATTTGCTGTGAAGCCCCCACCTTTGGTGCTCTCTCTTACTGTAATCTGCCTTTTCTGCCCAGCAACACCCAGATTTAGGCCAGGGCCCTTCTCTCTCTTCCTAATTTCGATGTGTCCATTATTACCTGCTTTATCTGGTTTTCTCTCACAAGACAGTTGCGCCTTTTGAAGCGCTCACAAGACAGTTGCGCCTTTTGAAGGTCAGGGCCACACATACTCGTAACATGGTGTTCTAGTTCTTGAAGATAACAGGATGTAGCCGGCCAACTGCTGAGGCACCTCAGCAGTAAACTTTAACACATTACTTTTTCACTCAGACAGCTCAATGTTTTTAGCGTTTCCTTTACAGGATTTACTATATCTTATATTGTTACTTTTGCCTTATCTTTATCCTTCAATCCCCCATTCTAATGATTGGGGCAACATAGCATTATTAGTAGACATAGCCCATTGATTTTCAAATGTTTTACTCATGTAACTGCTCCAACCTGTGCCCGTCCTTTTCGGGTTGCTTTTTCTTATGGCTCTAAGGTTGAACATGGTATGGTCCGCCGTTGGGTACCCAGAACTTTAAACTTTCTTTTTCAGAGCCTCAGCAGCCAGAACACACAATTTTATCACATACAGGTTGGAGGAAGGTTATACATTACATTTTATTTTAATTCGTTTTAAGCAGTATAAGTGTCCATTTCCCATCGTCCATCCGATGGTGCGCTAGGTGGAGTGGGGAAGGAGTCTTCCCCAGCTAGGTCTTCCTCATTATCTTCCCCTTTTGCGTCTACTAGGGCCATTTGTTGAGTTGGTGTGGGTGACGTTATTGCGGCGCCGATCAGTCTCTCAACCAGGGGTCTTAAACAGGGAATGCAACAGCATCCGCACAGAGTGAGGATGGCTGCAAACACCGCTATGGATACTAAGGTCGAGGTCACCAATCCTTTATAGTTACCGAAAACCGACATCCATCTGTCCCACCTGCTCTCATCAATCCCAGACATTTCCTTCATTTTGTTGTTAAGGGTTTTCAGCCCGTGTAAAGCTGCTTGTAGAGACCCGTCAGCCGCGGTGTTGTTGGGGATGAAAGTTCAACATTGGTCCCCGAACATGAAACAAACCCCACCCTTCTCGGCTAACAACATATCAAGGGCCATTCGGTTCTGATAGGCCATGAGTGATGTGGCTTTCAATTGCTCACTAACTGCCTTGAGTCCGGCATGTGTGAGGTTTCCTAGGCGTTGGACATTATAATGAATGTAATTGATGCGGTCTGAGTTTTTATTGATGACACACCAGGGGCAGATGACGGATGTGAAGCCGTCCGCTACTTGATCGGCTATTTTGTAGTCACTTGGTACGCCCCGTGGTACCCCTATTGCGTCTATGTACGTTGGATCTGGGTCAATCATGGCTTCGCGTTTGACTCTGTTCGTAGTATGATAGGGGTATTGTTCTGCCAGGTTTGTTATGTCCCCTACTTTTAATTCGTAGGTTTTCACTGGTAGAAGCAAAGTGACCAGTGCACATAGACCACTGGCATTACATGGGACGCGATCGTGGAGTTGGTTGCCCCCGCAGTGGAACCATATGTCTGCTCGGATTACACCACGTCCAGAGAATTGGGGGCTTGGCGATGTCTTGGGCCATAGATAAAAGGATGCGCAAGGGGGTTCACCTTTCTTGGGTTGGGGTACCCCCGTTAAGTCTAACTGTACTATGAGGCCAGATGAGGATTTTGCTAGATGTACTCTTTGCCTTACTTTTTTCGCTGTTCCTGTTGACGATGAACTCCAATCCACCCCTGTCTCTCCCACCAAGTCGGTCCACGCTCGACCATAGCTATATCTTTCATTGGGATCGCCTTTTCCGAACCAAAAGTCTAGCGTCATGTACCATTGGTATTTGTTTCCCCACGACCCTCCTTTTTGGTTGCGTTCGTTTGACAAACTGGTGTACGGGATGAGGGTAGTGGTGCTTGAATCCGAGGGTAGGCAAAGTGTCAGCGAGATGTGTCTTAATGCATCTTTCTGGTTACATTGGGTGAAATTTGCCGTATCTACTGTGCCGGCCACATTGCGGACGTGTCTAGTTAGGCTGTTTTTTGGAGGAGAAAAGGTATCTTGTGTAGTTTCATTTTGTGGGGAATTTGGATTATTACTTTGGTCAATGATTTGCCTCCCCCTTTCACCCACTATGATAATGATTATTCCAACAATGATGAAAAAACAAAGTGTTAAGGTCAAGCAATAGAGGTGTTGGTTAGGTCCTGAGTTCTTCTTCATCTTCGTTTTTCTTGTAAAAGTTCTTTGGTGTATCAGTGTAGGTGAGTTTCTCTTGTGTGGTGTGTGTATGTGATGCGTGTGGTGTACCGCCTACTTTGGGGGAGCGGTCCCTTGTTGTGTCTCCTCGCCGGCTGTTATCTCCTGGGCTGTCGTTGGTTCTCCTGTTGTCTCCTCCTCCTCGGAAGTTGAGTCGATGTCCACACTTGGGGGTTGGGGGGCTTCGGTTGTTTGCCTGATGTTCAGTTGGCCTAGGTCCTGGATGGTGTCAGCGAGGGTCCTGGTAGGTGCTGGTGCTTCCACACACCTGCTCCAGTGGTACCACGTGTCTCCTTTTCCGTCTACTCTGACTGCATGATCTGTTCGCTGGGTTACCTTGAGTGGTTCAGAGAACCTTGGAGCACACCACTTGGGTTTGATCGTCTTCAGGCGGACGTCTTCAGGCGGACGTCTTCAGGCGGACGTATTCAGCGTCCCTGCTGCCCTCAGCTTCCTCTGTGTGTCCTTTGGCTCTGGCTGCTGTGGATTCGTCTGCGAACTCTGCAACGAGGCATTTTAGTTGTTTATAGTAGGGATCGACCGATATGGCTTTTTCAAGGCCGATACCGATACCGATTATTAGTAATCAAGGAGACCGATAACCGATATTTGTAACCGATATAAATTTGCAGTAAAATCAGAAAAACTATAGTGTCAATATGTAGAATAACACAAACTCCAACACAACTCAACACAACTTCTTTGAAATGCATTTAAGCATATATTATGTTTAATGAACTTTTAAACATCTTACAACTGGTTTCCTCTCTGTGCCCTTTTCTTTAGTGCAGCCATCTGCTATGAGTTAGAGAGAGACAAGAAGTGGAACAGCAGGCTGACATGCTTAACTAACAATAATGCTTAATTTATTATATAAAACCAATGCCTGTCTATCTAGCATAAAATCCCAATAAGCTGCTAACTGCAAAACACTAGTGCTAGCTAATGTTTTGCAAACTATTAAAAGTGAGGCTATTACAGTAGACCTAACGTTAGTCTAGTAGCCTCACTTCTAATATGTTGCTAAACATTAGCTAGATACATGTTGATTAGGTAATGAGCTTCACATATCAACCTGAAAAACTGCTAGGCTCCACTCGCAGCCCCCCCTCCGCACCACAGTTACTCTGCTACGAGACGCTGCACGCACCCCAACTCTGACTGACTTCCCGCGTCCCTGTGTAACTGGGAAGCTGATATAATTGGATCAATAGATCGTGCTGTTTTTGCAACTTCAGCATAGGGGATTGGGATGTTTATTGAACTTCGGCTTTCAACTGATTTACCTTCGAAACACATGTATGGCTCTGCCGCTCAGCGCTGCTGCTTGCCTCTGTCTGTGTCTGCGTTCTTCGCACCTGCCTGTAATCTGAGAAGGTCCCGCCTCTATGGCTGGCTCCCGCCCGGAAAATCTTCAGTGTTGATTGACACTTCAGTAATAGCCTATCAGATAGCGCTGTGGGCGGGGAATTGCTCGTGTACAGAGAGTGGTGACTGCAGACAGAGAAACGGCCGCATCAGGGCCAAAGTGTTATCGGCAATTTTATTAAAAAAAGGCCGATAATCGGTCAAATGAGGAATATCGGCCCCGATAATCGGCCAGGCCGATAATCGGTCGACCCCTAGTTTATAGTAGGCTTGGTGCCCCAGTTTGTCATACAGTTCCTTTGAAACCGTGGCTCCCGCCCCTGGGCCTGGGAACTGGTGCCCATGAGTCATCTCATATGGAGTGAACCCAGTGGTCCTGCAAATGGAACTCCTGATAGCCAATAGGGCGAGAGGTAGTGCCTCCAACCATGTCATTCCTGTTTCTTCCATCGCCTTTGCTAGTTTCTGTTTTAGATTTAAGTTCATTCTCTCAACCTTTCCCTGTGATTGTGGATGATACACTGCTCCAAATCTGTGGGTTAGCCCAAGAGAGGCTTCCACCACCGCTAAATCGTGATCTTTGAAGTGGCTGCCATTGTCACTGCGAATCTTTTTGGGGAACCCGTGTCTTGGAATGTAGGTTTGTACCAGGAAGTTGATTACAGACTGGCTGTCTTCTTTTGCACAGGGGATGGCTTCTGGCCACCCTATGTAGGCATCCACAACCATGAGTATGTACCTCTTTCCCCTATGTCTGTCTATCATGTCTGTATAGTCTATGACTATCTCCTCCCCTGCCATTGTTATTGTTACTGCAGGAAACTTTCCCTCATGTGGTTTGATGGTTGCCCTCACATTGTAGCGTCCACAAATACTGCATTCTTCAAGATGATTGGCTATTAAATCTGGTAGGTAAGGGTGCCACCAATGGGTCAGGGCCCTAACCATTTGGTTCTTTCCTACGTGTGCCATTGAGTGTGCTTCCTTCATCATAGCTCTTACCAACCCTGGTGGGATCACTGGCCTCCCGTCTGGGGATTACCAAATGTCATTTGCTCCCTTTCTTGCCCCTTTGTTTCTCCAGGCCGTTAGTTCTTGCGGGGAAGCTTTAGATTGTTCTTTAGCCAACGCCTCATCTGTTCTGGCTTCTAGTATTCCTTCTTGGGGAGCCCGTATAACCATTTGTGAGAATGTGGCTTCGTATCCGGCTGCCTGCTTGGCGGCCAGATCGGCGGCATTGTTTCCATCGGTTAGGTACCCTGTGGTTTTGGAGTGTCCTTTGCATTTGATTACAGCTACTCTGTTGGGTTTCATGATAGCCTCCTCTAACGCCTTGATTTCGTGATAGTGTTTCACTGGTGTTCCTGTACTAGTTACGAATCCTGCCCTGAGCCATCTTTTTAGGTCGTGGTGCACTACCCCGTGTACGTATGCTGAGTCTGTGTACACATTGATGTCTTGATCTATTCCTTGGTTCAAAGCGGCGATTACGCCCTTTAGTTCAGCTAGTTGAGCTGACACTTTTCCTTTGATGGGGGAGCAGTCAATGTTTTCAAAAAGTCCTGTCTCATTACTTCGTCCTACCACAGCGTAGGCCCCTTTTAGGCCGTCCTGTGGGTGTCTGTAACAACATCCGTCAGTGAACATGTCTCTTGCCCCTGTTACTGGCGTTTCCTGCATGTCTGGGCGTATTTTTACATCCTGCACTACTTTTTCCTCACACCTGTGTGGGACTCCTTCTCCTGGTAAGTAGTCTGCCATGTTGGTGCCTTCATGTGTGTAGGTTATGTGTGGCTGTGTCAGAGACTTTTCTAACCTGGTCTGTCTTGCTGATGTCATGGTGAAGGCCGCTGAGTTGACTAGGGCTACAATGCTATGGCTTGTGAGCACTGTGAGTGGGTGTCTCATCACTATGTGTTGGATTTTCCTTAGTACTCTAGCCACTCCAGCTGCATGTCTGATGCATGGGGGTTCTTTTGCCTCTGCTACATCTAGTGCTATGCTAGCATACAGCAACATGTTTCTGCCTGGACTCTGATCCCCCTTTTTCTGGAAAAGTACGCCGTTTACGGTGTTTTCTTTTTCAGAAACATCCAAGAAGAAGAGGTGTTGATAGTCTGCTGATGACAGGGCGCAGACCGTTGACATGTCCTGTTTGCTAACCAAGAATATTAAACTTTAATCTTTTCAGCATTCCAGACCATCATTTAAACAAGCAGCCTCTTATCTAAACACTAAGCATTAAGGTTTCTACACCACCAACTGGGAAACTCTTGCACAATTATGCTATAAAATCATTGCCTCATTCCTCCAGAACCATCTGAGGCAAGCATGTCTCAAGATCTTGTCCTAATGAGCACAGTCAGTGATGCAGCTGTAGTCAGTGGCAGGGTCCCCAAAAAGCTAGGACCGGCCCTGGTCAGTGGGCTCCAAGGAAACTCTCCCTGGCATTGGGATGAGGGAAGGAATCACTTGGCAGACACACATTGTCCTCTGTACAGCAGAAATCCACCAAAACCGCAGTACCTCTTCACACCACTGTTGCCTTGACAACGAGGCACAAGCATAATGTCAATATCTCCTATGCGTTCTTTGCATACTTCTTCTGTTTGCAGTGAGCAACTCTTCACCAACACACTGATTCAGAGAACCCAAAAGGTGGTGCAGAACTATCCAATGCTGCTGTAATCACATTCAGCTACTGAGAAAAACTCAATTTAAATCTCTCTCCCAACGGGTTGCAAAATAAAACGGCTGAGGTCAGGAATGCTGAAACATGTGAGTGTTAAAACAAACTAATGATAGTAGTCTGCCTATTCTTTATTACTTCAGTTCTAAGTTAATAGGCAAAACAAAGACACCCTCCAACCACTATACTAATCTTTTATCTACTTGGCTAATTCTATTCATTTTCAAATTGTTTATCTAAGTTGTGTTACAAGCATGGTGAGGTTGTAACAGAATACACAAATAACTGTATTCAATCCGCGCCGTATTTGAAAGCTGTAATGAATTTAAATCAATGTTTAAGGACGTAATATAAGTTAAATATATTGTTAATCTAATCACTGTTTTATTGTGAAGGCATCTCTGGTGAACAGTGGCCTATGGCTTTTATTTTGAAAGGCCGTTCCGGAAATATACTCCGTAATGTGAACCGTGAGTTTGAATTCTATAAACAAGGAAAGTTACGATAACAATCGTTTTAATGCATTAAATAAAGTCATGAAAGAGACAAGGAGGGGAAAAGGCGTGTGGAAGTAAGCAGTGAACTGAAAATGCCACCAATCCTCTGTTTTAACGTGAACCACTTTTTACTTTCCCTTAACGTTACTGTATGTAATATAATTTAGTACAATCCTTAGTTAATGACAAATACCATGACATTCACAATGTAATGCAATGGTACCAATCAGTTCTCAAAACCTCTCATAAAACCACAAAGTGACGTAACTGTATCCTACAAAAACTATGCTAAAAACAGCAAATTATAGTTTCTTATTTATTTCAATATCTACTACTTCAGCTCCCACATTGATCAATTAATTTTCAATGTTATTCACTCCAACTTCAGACCACTCGATTATTCACTCCTTGTTTTAAATTCAATGCTCTTTCTTCATGCATTTAAGAAGAGAGCAAACAGGAGAGAGAAAAAAGAAGGAGGGGGGGTGTGGGTACTCTCACAGACACCCCGGCTGGAACAGGCATTCCAGGAGGAGGGGGGCTTCCTTGAAACAAGAATGACTTCGTATCTATTTATCTGACTAGGTTAATATGTGTTCACTTGTATTTATTAATACACTGGACAAATCTTGTCGTTACTCTTAATGTCCTTATTCTTATTTATTTGAATGTCCGTGGAGCAACACAGAATATTGAAGAACAGAGGGCAGCTGACCACAAATGAGCTTCCCCTGTTATATAAACATTAATAGATTCCTTCTGACTGACAAGCGTTCAAAAACCCTCCTGCTTATCACTTAGGCTACTACTTTTTGTTTTATTCATAACCTAAAAATACAATTGTGATGAATAGCTTGCTCTTTTTCTGATTGAAACAAAGAGTACTCTTCTACAGAATCCGAAAGTACAAATACTGGCTCCAGCTGGAGCTCTCAGCCTTTTCAAGAGAAGGGGGGCTTCTTTCAACAACTAACAACAAACTATTGGTATACCAAAACATTTACCAACATAAAACAAGGTCTTTACGAATCAACAATGACAACCAACAGACAGAACAATCAACAAACAGATCAATACAACTCCTTTAATTTCCCAGGGAAGGTTTCACACAAATTATTAATTTCTCAGGGAAGGTTTCCCACAAACTATTCTTTCTCAAACAATCAAACATTGTACACAGATATATTAGTATCAAACATTGGCCCCAAAAAGAACCTTGAAAAGGACAGGTGTGTGCGTTTGGTAAAGAGGAAGTGTGTGTGTGTGTGTGTGTGTGTGTGTGTGTGTGTGTGTGTGTGTGTGTGTGTGTGTGTGTGTGTGTGTGTGTGTGTGTGTGTGTGTGTGTGTATGTGTATCTTGGTCAGGTAGTGTATTGTGTGTGTGTGTCAGGGTGTCTGGGAAAGTGTATGTAAGAAGGTTTATATATATATAGGATTACTTAAAAACAGTCCCAAATAATACATATACAGTTCAAGATAATACCTGTTTACTTTAATACAGTTTAGAACAATATCTGTTTGCTTTAATCCCTTTTTTGATCTCACCTTCAGAGATCAACTTATACAGTACACAGCATTTGGAACATAACCACTGTCATTCTTTTCTGCTGTCTGTTCCCCAACATTTATATAGATCCAATCAGAAGCTGGGATTTAGAACACTTTAAACCTTTAGGAACAGTCCACCATAACAACTTCTTATGACAGTGGAGGGAGACCAAAATATGTTTAAAAAATTGTCCTTGTCGGCTGATGGATTTATACAAACATGTCAAACATGTCACCGGTCCCTCCTGGGGGTCCTGGTGTTTTTACCGCCCTGTCCATCCTACTTTTATGGTTTTATGTCTGGTCAGTCTCTCCTCCACATTGTCTTGTCCCTTTTTAAACATTTCTGTTGGACTTTTTTCCCCTAATAGACGACCTAGACTATCCACCTCTTTCTCCCGGAAGGCTTTCAGCAGTCCTCTGTCTGTCATGTCTCGGTACACTCTGGCTACCCTACCTTCCCATTTTTTATGATCCTTTTCTTTCATTCCTTTCTTCCCTTCGTCTACCCATGTCATCCATACCGCCAGCCGGGTTTCTGGGATTACAATTCCCTCCTTTTTCTGTCTTTCAAATTCACTTTCCATTTTCTTTTTTCTTGGCTGCTCTCTTTTTTCCTTTTTTTTTTTTGTGATCCTTTTTCTCAACTTCCTTTTGCCCTTCTTCCACCCATTCTTTCCAAACCTCGCGGCGCACATCTGGGATTTTGAAGCCTAGTGCTTCTTCTCTCGCAAATTCGCCTTCCATTTTCTACTTTTCCTTACCTTTCTTTCTTAGATTGTCTGGTTGCTAGCGTCTTTTGCTAGTCTTCTACCTTTTCTTAGATACTAGTGCCTCGCCTAGTTTTACACTGTGCTATGGCTACGGCGACCAGTTTTACGCCTCGCCTTAGTTTTACACTGTGCTATGGCTACTGGTACAGCGACCAGGTTGACACCTTCCCTTAGATACTAGGGCCTCGCCTTAGTTTTACACTGTGCTATGGCTACTGGTACAGCGACCAGGTTGACACCTTCCCTTAGATACTAGGGCCTCGCCTTAGTTTTACACTGTGCTATGGCTACTGGTACAGCGACCAGGTTGACACCTTCCCTTAGATACTAGGTGGTGCATTGGCCGGGAATCGAACCCGGGCCTCCCGCGTGGCAGGCGAGAATTCTACCACTGAATCACGTCGGGGTCACCACCAGGTCCGTCCTCCGTGCAGATCGTTTGGATATGGCCAGAGCGGGGTCGCCGTCCGGATCCGCCGATGACCTTTCTTAGTTCTGACGGAAAAGGAATTGTGTCCTTCGACACTATTCTCTGTTAGCTGTACAAAAACTAGACTTTGCACTCCAATGGATTGTTTCTTCAAATAAGCACTTTATTACACAGTTCAACAAAGATATATCAATCTGATACTATACCACAAAGCGCTTTGGACTCCTTCTTGAGTTCTCACCGTGACAGGCTCGTCAGTGTAAGATCCCAGTTGAAGAGAGCCCCGAATCCTGAATATATCTTGTTCTTTATAGTATTTGCTGTGAAGCCCCCACCTTTGGTGCTCTCTCTTACTGTAATCTGCCTTTTCTGCCCAGCAACACCCAGATTTAGCCAAGGTCAGGGCCAGGGCCCTACTCCCTCTTCCTAATTTCGATGTGTCCATTATTACCTGCTTTATCTGGTTTTCTCTCACAAGACAGTTGCGCCTTTTGAAGCGCTCACAAGACAGTTGCGCCTTTTAAAGGTCAGGGCCACACATACTCGTAACATGGTGTTCTAGTTCTTGAAGATAACAGGATGTAGCCGGCCAACTGCTGAGGCACCTCAGCAGTAAACTTTAACACATTACTTTTTCACTCAGACAGCTCAATGTTTTTAGCGTTTCCTTTACAGGATTTACTATATCTTATATTGTTACTTTTGCCTTATCTTTATCCTTCAATACGCAACCAAAAACGGGCCCCGCACGGCTCGGCACGCTTAAAGCGAGCTACCCGCTGCAGTGGAAACGCGCCATTAGAGACTCTAGGAACAACCAACAACCCTGCATTCTTGGAACGCAATGCCCTAGTAGGACAGTAGGGTATAATGAGTTCTTTAAGGTAAGATGTCGCCTGCCCATTAAGGGCTTTGTAGGCGAGAAGAAGAATTTTAAATTCTATCCTGTGTTCTATAGGGAGCCAGTGTAAGGCAGCCAGAACAGGAGTAATGTGGTCACTTTTCCTAACTCTGGTTAGTACACGAGCTGCAGCATTTTGAATCAGCTGAAGCGACTTGACTGACTTCTTGGTACACCCTGATAATAAGGAGTTACAATAATCCAGCCTTGAAGTAACAAATGCATGGACTAGTTTCTCTGCATCGTTTTGAGGCAAGATATGCCTGATTTTTGCAATGTTACGTAGATGGTCCTTGAAATTGATTTTATGTGGGCGTTAAAGGATAAATCCTGATAAATATAAAAAATATAACACCAAGATTCCTTACAGTCTCACTGTAGGCCAAATTAATGCCATCCATAGTTAGTATATCTTTAGATAATTTGTTTCGTAGATTCTTCGGGCCAAGGACAATAACTTCAGTTTTGGTCGTGTTTAACATCAACAAGTTTAACGTCATCCACGTTTTTAAGTCCTTGAGGCAGTCTTGAATTGTATTTAGATGATTAATTTCATCAGGCTTGATGGATAAATACAGTTAAGTATCATCCGCATAACAATGAACATTTACAGAATGATTCCTTATAATATTGCCTAACTGAAGCATATATAATGTGAACAAAATAGGTCCGAGCACTGAGCCCTGTGGTACTCCATGGCTAACTTTGGTTTGCGTGGAAGATTCATCGTTGACACGTACAAACTGAGAGCGTTCAGATAGATAGGACCTAAACCAGCCTAAAGCAGTTCCATTTATGCCAACTAAGTGCTCCAGTCTTTGCAATTGGATATCATGGTCGATAGTATCAAATGCAGCACTGAGATCAAGAATAGAGACAAGTCCCTTGTCTGAGGCTATTAGAATGTCATTTGTGACTTTAACCAGAGCTGTCTCTGTGCTATGATGTGTTCTAAAGCCAGACTGAAAATCTTCAAATAAATCATTGTTTTTTAAGTAATCACACAACTATTTTGCGACTGCTTTCTCAAGAATTTTTAAGAGGACCGGAAGATTAGAAATAGGTCTATAGTTGGCTAACACCTCTGGATCGAGGTTGTGCTTTTTAATAAGCGGTTTTATCACTGCTACTTTGAATGATTGTGGAACATAGTCTGATAATAAAGACATATTCATAATATTTAATAAAGAAGTGCTAATTAATGGAAAAACGTCCTTCAATAGCTTAGTTGGAATTGGGTCTAACATACACGTTGATGGTTTAGAAGAGAGAATCATTGAATTTAATTGTTCAAGGTTTATGGCTGAAAAGCATTCTAGTTTACTATCTAGTGTAATATTAGAACTTACGTTTCCGGGAGCTGTTGATAACACTATACTGGTCAAAGGCAAGAGGTCATTAATTTTGTTTCTAAGAGTAACAATTTTATCGTTCAAAAAGCACATGACATCATTACTACTGAGTGTGATGGGAATAGAAGGCTCAATCGAGCTATGGCTCTCTGTCAGCCTGGCTACAGTGCTGAAAAGGAATCTTGCATTATTCTCATCTATTAATGAAGAGTAGTAGGCTGCTCTCGCTTTACGCAGCGCTTTCTTATATTCATTGAGAGTAATATGCCAAATTAAACGAGATTCTTCAAGTTTAGTGGAACGCCATATCCTTTCAAGTTGTCTCGAGCAACAGAGTCAAAATGTATTCGCAGCGCATCTGTAGCACTATCAACAACATGATCAATTTGGGGTGGTGTACATTTGGTATAAGTTTCCTCCCTTACATGCAGACATGCTATCGAGTTAAGTATTGGTGGAATCTCTTCCTTAAATTTGGCTATAGCACTAACAGATAGGTTTCTGCTGCAGGAGCTTTTGACTAATGCTTTAGTCAAAAGCTACTTCAAAAGTTACTAAGAAATGGTCGGATAAAGCAGGATTATGCGGTTCGACTAATAGTTGCTCAATTTCAATACCATAAGTCAGAACAAGGTCGAGTGTGTGATTATAGCAGTGGGTTGGTTTATTTACACTCTGACAGAAACCAACAGAATCTAATATAGAGTTAAATGCAACAGTAAGGCTATTTTTATCATCGTCAACATGAATATTAAAGTCACCTACGATAATTACTTTGTCTGTTTTAAGAACCAAAGTTGATAAAAACTCAGAGAATTCTGATAAGAATTCTGAATAAGGACCTGGTGCACGGTACACTGTAACACATGAGATTGGCTGCAAAGTTTTCCAGGTCGGATGCGTAAGACTAAAAACGAGGCTTTCAAAGGAGGTATAATTTAATAAGTATTGATAAGTAAACTTGAGTCAAAGATTGCTGCAACTCCACCTCCTCGGCCCGTGCCTCGGGCAATATGAGTATTGATATGGCTGGGTGGAGTGGCCTCATTTATGCTGACATATTCTTCATGTCTCAACCAAGTTTCAGTGAGACAGCATATATCAATATTATAATCTGATATTAAATCATTTACCAATATTGCTTTAGATGCTAGAGATCTTATGTTTAAGAGACCACATTTAATTTTCCTGTTTTATTGCACTGTAGTAGTTGTTACATTTACTTTTATTAGGTTATTATGTGTGACACCTATTAGGTTTTACCTTAAATTGTCCTTGGGCAGACACACACACCGCTAATATTGGGTATTTTATTTGGTTCGGGATTCCTATGGATGACTGCCTAGGAGAGAGCGCAGAGAAGCGTGTAAGACTGCGACTCCGCCTCCTGGTCTCAACTCCAGTTTGTCATGGATTAAGTCCACAAAGCCCTGAAATGTTTGCCGAAATGAGATCTGCACCGTCCAAAGTAGGATGAATGCCGTCTCTCTTAATCAGACCAGGTTTTCCCCAGAAGGCTGACCAATTATTTACGAAGCCCACATTGTTTGCTGGGCACCACCAAGACAACCAGCGCTGAAATGATGACATGCGGCTATACATGTCATCATTGATCAGATTGGGGAGGGGACCAGAGAAGATTACGGTGTCCGACATTGTTTTAGCATAACTACACACTGACTCCACATTAAGTTTGGTGCATTCTGATTGGCGTAAACGAACATCATTACCACCGACGTGACTAACAATCATACTGTATTTACGTTTATTTGTAGCCAGCAGTTTAAGATGCGCCTCAACGTCGCCCGCTCTGGCCCCTGGAATGCATGTGACTGGAGGCTTCGGTCTCTAAATTCACGTGTCTCATAATAGAGCTACCAATAACCAGAGTTGGCTTCTCAGCGGGTGTCTCGCTGAGTGGGGAATATCTATTAGATACGTGAACGGGTTGGTGGGGACCTGCGGGTTTCACGTTATGCCCCTTCTGAACAGTCACCCAGTCTCCCTGCTGCTCGGGAGTTGCCGGGGGACGGCTAATAGGAGCTACCTTTTGCTGGTCCGCACCGGCTAACATGGGCTTCACTGTAGCTGAGTTACTTTCTAAGATGAGGAGCCGGGCTTCTACAGATGTAGCACCTCATTTCAGACTCCAGCTTACAGCTTCCTGCCTACGACATGCCTAAGACCAGTATCGAGGAATGTTAAGCCCTCCCACTATTCTCCAAGAGGGCGTTGCCAGATTTTCAATTTCAGGTTTTAACCAGGAGATGGCGCTTCATTCACAAATACAGAAAGACAACTTTCAGCACTTTCAGTTGTGTTTTGAAGAGCATTTGAACACATATTTTAGATCAAATAAAGTATATCTAATCTTGTAATTCAATAATATATAGTCTTTATATATTAAATAATCATAATAATAATGTAAATGTTTACATTACACTTCTTTATTTGTTATGCTCATACTTTTACCTTTACAATCGTTTGCTTTAATATGCAGGATATTTTTTGTATATTTTTGCTTCCTCCTGCTCCCTTTCGGACACATACTGTATGATTTATTATTAATATGAAGATATTATTAAGATAAGATACTTTATTGATTGAACATTTTAGTTTAGAATGTGCAGTCCCACGGTAATTCAGAAGGCTCACAGGTCACATTCCGACCATTATTTAAAACAATACTGTAGGTGCTTTCCCACTGTCTACAGCAGAGGTGGGGAACCTCCGGCCCCCGGGCCGTATACGGCCCGCGAGACAATTTGGTACGGCCCTCGAGGTAATTTATAAGCACACGCAAAAAAGTAAGAAATCTAGACCGCAAAAGAATGAAACAAGCGAGTGCCTGTTTTTCCTGGCCCAGGCCAGGGTCCTTTAACACAACACGAGCTTAACGTGTCATCGCGGGGTATATGTCTCGTCTGACGGGTGTAGTTCTGACGGGGAGCACCAGAACGCGGCTCCGGCACTTCAAAAATTGCAGTAAGGAGCCGTACACATGCTGCAGTTTCTGCGTGGCTGTGTCTTTAGTTGTAAGCCCAGTGGCGATCTGCTCATCTGTCATACTGATCATACAGTCAATAACTTTGTTGTTATTAGCATCTGGTTAGCTAGCTATGCTAACGAATATAAGAAGCTTTTTCTACAACCAGTGAGGTAAAGGCACATCTTTATATGATCATTATAGTTATAAAAAAAATAAGAGAATAAAGTAAACTACTATATAAAATGCTATATGACAGTAAAATAAAAAAAATAAAAAATACAGTTTAAAAGGGGAGTGATTTGTAAAATATCCATAAAGAAAAAGAAATCTGCTTGCAGTTCTATTTCATCTGGGTGTGGAGAGATGTATCCATAGAGCTCCTAATGTTGCTCTCAAAGTGCACCAGATTGATGCTTTTAACTTCAACATTTAAAAATCCCCCCCCTAGAGGAGGTTAGGTCCCCCACCACTTAAATCATTTCCACATGGACATGAAACCAAATACATTTGCACATATCTTGTGTCCATATATTTCTGTTTGGTGGTCATGCCACAACCGTGCACGTGCATGCATGCGCGAGTCATGGTAAGATATCTGGACTAAGAGTTTGCTGTTTCTTTGCACAGCATGAAAGAAAGGCCAAATGAATGGGCTGTGATTTTAGTTTTTTAAGCAGAGGTCAATCATTTGTACGGCCCTCGGAGGATGATGAAAAAATTGAAATGGCCCTTGAGAGGAAAAAGGTTCCCCACCCCTGGTCTACAGTATGATTTGTATAGAGGGAGCTCTGTGGCTGATTGGACGGCGATTAGGTGTGGCGCATTTATCATTAGGTGATCAGAGCTAACTGCCTGCCGTCAGATTTCATTTAAAAAACAGGTCTGATTTTAAGCTTTTATCTTCAGTAGACTTGACTACTGTAATGGTGTCTTCACAGGTCAAAAAATCTAGAAAGCTTCAGCTATTTCAGAACGCTGCTGCTCGAGTCCTCACTAACACTAAGAAAGTGGATCACATCACTCCTGTTCTGAAGTCTTTACACTGGCTTCCTGTGTGTCAAAGAATAGATTTCAAAATACTGCTGCTGGTTTATAAAGCACTGAATGGTTTAGGCCCAAAATACATTTCTGACCTCCTGCTAAATTATGAACCATCCAGATCTCTCAGGTCTTCAGGGACTGGTCAGCTTTCTGTCCCCATAGTCAGAACTAAACATGGTAAAGCAGCGTTCAGTTATATCTCCAAATATCTGGAACAAACTCCCAGAAACCTGCAGGTCCGCTGCAACTCTGACTACTTTTAAATCCAGGCTGAAGACTTTTCTTTTTGTCGCTGCTTTTAATTGAACTATTCGTATCTTAGACTGCACTGTAACTTTTTTCCGTATTTTTTTCTTTTAATGTTTATGTTATTATCTTTTCTTTTTAATGACTGATTTTAAATGCCATTTTCTTAATGTCTTTCATTTTTTGTAAAGCACTTTGAATTGCCGTGTGTTGATTTTGTCTTTATTATTATTAATATGAAGATATTATTAAGATAAGATGTTACTTTATTGATTGAACATTTTAGTTTAGAATGTGCTGTCCCACGGTAATTCAGAAGGCTCACAGGTCACATTCCGACCATTATTTAAAACAATAGGTGCTTTCACACCGTCTGCAGTTTGAATTGTATAGAGGGAGCTCTGTGGCTGAATGGCCAGCGATTAGGTGTGTCTGATTTTAAGACTATTTCTGCGCTCATGAATAATGCGTATTGAACTGGTTTCATTAACTATTGAGTTTATTTTACACTAGAACCGCCAACTGGGTCAATTTGTGTGGTGTGTTGTGTGTGTGCAATGTAACCTTTTTCCAATAAAAATATTAAAGTCTCTTACAGTTACTTTCGTAAACCTGAAGTGAATACATTTTGGATTACTTATTGGAATTATTGGTGGAAAGATTTCCTCACAACATTTAATATTCATTACTAAAGGAACAGCCAAATCATTCTTTCACACAGTGACGTCACGAGCTACCCACAATGCAACACGCGCCATATATATATATATATATAAATACGCCATTTTCCTGGAGGTGCAAATATCCTGGAAGTGTAAATATAAACAGCTAGCTAACGTAGCCAGGCAGAGCACACTAGGTTTTTTTTCTGAATTAACGACCGAAGAAATCGCTGCATGTCTTCGGATTACATCTCTGGACTTGAGGGGTGTGCTCTCGGTCGTTACCAGCGTAAACTAGAGCTGTGTGGGTTGTCGGATTGCCTTTACAGACTGCCTGCAGATGTATGGAAAAACGACAGTGGCCTTCGTCGATTTTGGCTGCATCTACGTCTAATTTCTGGAAACACCAGGTGAATACCCCACTTGTCACAATAATATTATCATGCCATTGCATATATGTGGTATTTTAGAGTTGACTAGATATTGATTAAGGCAATAGACTATGATAAACTTTAAACTGTCAGCCCCGGTCGGACGCGGAGATTCTGAAGATGGACATTAGACATTTTGTTAATAAAAAAGACGGCAATTCTCAAGTGGTGGCTCACACAACAACCCCAGAGCCACCACCTGAGCCAGGTGAACAAGGTATGTACCTGTCAGTAAACTTACAAGTAATGCGAACATGTAAGCAAAGCATAAATTACAGCTACGTTGACGTTACTTTGAATCGCGCGGGTAAGCTAAACCGTTAGCAAGTAGCTATAGCTAGCCAGATATATAAAATAAACACGTTGTCATACAATATAAATGTTGTGTTTTTTAGCATTACTTGGTTATTTAAAAGAAAGCTCTCTGGGAAATGTTGACTTACTGTCAGTGTTCGACATGAAGCTAGAAGCTACCTTACAGTAGTAGCCTACACAGTTGATCCTGAGTCCTAGGGAAGGGACACTATGCTCCCAAATATTAAGCCTTGACCCGCATCTTAAAATTGATATGATCAAAAAATGATCTGCATTGTCGAAGGCCTTTTTTCCTCATTATCATGTCAAATTGTACAGCTTTCCTTAGTGTTGAATGCAGAAAGATGACTATATTAGAGTATTAAGTGAAAATGACTATATTAAAGTTTTAAGTAAATATATTAAGTGAATTACTCAAACTGCATTTGTATAGGAATGATTCTGTCCTATTGGCAGATACCTACTCTAACAGTGATATCTATAAGAGGTTTCCAATGTAAATTTAACTATTTTCAATTGGTTAGTATTACATTTTGTGACAGTGTGGTGACACTCATTTGAATGAAGACACATTTGTGTATCTTGAAATTAATTAATTTGATAGAGCTGGAAACTGATTGACTTAAAATACTTGTTTGTCTTTACCTACACAGTCATCACAGATGAGCCAAACAGAGTAGAGGATGAAGAAAGGAGAACAGGAGAAAGGGACACACAAGAAGGAGATACAACAGACAAGAACAACAATGAACAGGAACATCAGAACAGACAAGAGTCAATGGGTAACTGGGGAACTGATTTAGGGACTGCAGATACAGGGCCAAGGCAAGTGAGACATCACTGCTTTCCATCCGGCATGTTTGGCCAGCAAAAGAGATCATTTCAACCAAGTTGGTTTGATACTTTTAAATGGCTCGAATATTCTACAACTGCCAATGCAGCATTCTGCTTTAGTTGTAGATTATATGGCAAACCAAAGCAATCAAGGGATCAATGGGACACCCTCACCACCTCAGGATACACAAACTGGAAGCGTTCATTGGATTCTTTTCGAGAACATGAAAAGTCAAACATACACAAAGCCTCAATTATTCTCTGGAAGAGCTTTAAAGCCACCCAGGTCCACGGTGACATCACACAGCAGCTACAGTGAGATTCAGGAACGTAGGGAGTATCTGAAACGCATAGCAGCAGTGACAGCCTTACTTGGGAAGCAAGGTATTACTGTTTTGTAGTTCTACAGACATTGACTATTAGCAGTTTATAAATAAAGCTGTATTGTATATCAGTCTAAATATATATATATATATATATATATATACTGTTATTTCACACACGCTAAATGGAGGAATTATTTCTGATTTGTGTTACATTTTTGAAAGAATAAGCCAGTGAAGTAATCAAAGTAATTGTTGTTTTCACAGTGATGAAGACGAGTATCAAATGGCAGCACCAGTACTAACTCAGCCTCCCTCTGCATCTTCTGATTCAGTGGACAGACTGTCAGGAGGAAAGTGAAACGGGCTGGTGTGTGGCAGACTAACATTGTTACCGTTCCTGATGCTGTGGTGGACTACAACAGAAGCATGGGCGGCGTGGATGTGTCCGATGCTTTGATTGGGTACTACAGCGTTCACCACAAAACCATGAAATGGTACAAGACTTGTTTTTACCATTTTCTGGACAGTGGTGAACAGCTTCCTTCTCCACAAGGAGCTGCACAAGATGAGGGGTGACCCCGGCAGGACGAAGCCACACACCCAGAAGTCCTTCAGGGAGCAGCTTGCTGCAGACACGAGGGGTGAAGTCCCTGCAGCACCACCACTCCCCCCATCATCACTCGTATGCATTCCCAAGTATTATGGGGAAGATGCCACCGCGCTCAGGAGGTGCTCTGATGCTGGCAACAAACCGGTGAAGACCTATCTACTTCACTAAGTGCCTGGTGCCTCAATTCAAAAACACTAAACACATTCAGGTTGTGTACATTTTTTCTTTTTTGCCAGTGTTTACAAAAAAATGCTTGTGGTGTTATTTTGGTTTTAGTGTAGTTTTTTAGTGTTATTTTTTAAATAAATCTGCTCCTGTTGGAGACAAATGTATCCTGTTTCCTAATTGTTATTGTGTAAGTAAACCTTCCTAGAAGTGTTAGTCGGGTGATAAACATGTAAGGACTGTGGCAAAGTCCACACACAGACACACACACCATTTAAAAATAATGTTTTTTTTTATAAAAACACTTGTATTTGGATGGAATGATTACCTATAGTGATAATACAATTATTTTTACAGTATGGTACCTGAAAAAGGTCAAATGGCACTGATGGTATCCAAATGTGCCCAAAGGTCAGTCCGCCTGGACTACTTTTTGCTAAACCTCTCTAAAAAGGTCACATTTAACTTGTTTTGCCTCAATCTTGATACAGGGTACTTATTATATGTTATACTTTGGATTCCTAAAGCTTTTAGTCTACCATATCATCATTCAAGGGTGGTTTTCACTATAAGTAATGGGTTTTTTTTAGGTGGAGGTAAGAATTTACCTTTTTTTTTTACTATGTTCCATCTGAATGACACAGAAACATCTATATTGATTCACTTCTACATCCAACTCACAGATGTAACCTTGCTTTGATAAAAGAAATTATTCATATTCCTTTTAGAAGTTAAGTTATAGTCATTTGTTTTGGGCATAGCATTTTCGAGCCTGCAACCTGACAAACAGGCTCAGGGCTTAAGAGGTCCTCACATGCTTCATCTCTTTTAAAAAAGAAGTGTCCAGTCAACAACAAAATATCAGTGATCGTATATTTTTTATAAGCGATGTGAAACATTAAACTTAAGAGGGCCTAAGATATTCTACAAAATAATATTTAAAAACATTTGTTATATTTTGCATTAGTTTTACCAAAATAACTTGATTTAATTGTATTTAAAATAAATGTCCAAAGAAATAAATCCTTCGAATCTGCCTGTTCAGTTTCTGTTGGAATGTGAAGGGTTAAATGAAAGAAGCCCCTCTCTGCGAGTCTGTGAAGACAGGAGCTGTTGAACGTCCAGCTATGAATTCACAGAGGGCTAAAACTAAAACGAGAGAGTAATGTCAAATGACCAATCATATCTTCCCTCTAAATGGGTGGGTGTTATTATCGCGGACTTTATGACAAGTTCCGCCCACTGTGCAACTTTTCTTGTTTCCATAGCAACAACAACTTCCTGTCAACAGCGTTAACTCGCCTTCAAGATAAAAGCATGCCAAATTACACTTAAGACATACAACTGCAACGAAAGTAACAAACACAATGCAATATCCTTTTCAATTTCAAAGAACACAAATAAAATATATTTACAGGTGTTGTTTTGTGTGGTAGAGGGTCCCTTTCATTTATACGTTTTGCACCCCGGGCCGTTGTTTTGACAGGGTGTCCGCGGGGTCTTAAAAAGTATTAAAAGTTGATAAATCAATTTAGCGAAAATTAAGGCTATTAAAAAGTATTAAACGGCATTTTCCAAGGTATTAAGAAGGTCCACAGCAACGACAACATGAAATACCCTTTAATTTATTGAAACAACATGTCGGGAAACCCCCTCAAGGCGGCCCCATGCATAGCGTGGCATAAAATGCTGCTTCTTATTTTAGGTTTCGTTGCCTTGCTCCGCTCTGTGGGGGGGGGGGATCTGCTGGTGGACTACCTGAGAGATATACAGCAGGAGAACACGCCGTCCACCGCGGAGAATAAACAGAAGGGCAACCATGACAACCATGCTCCGGGTCTTCTTCGCTGCTTTTGGTGTATTTTGTGGCGGCAGCAGCGCCACTTACAGGCCTGGCATATGTACTACAGCGTTTCCAGCATTTCCAGCGGTCTAGTGTGAACGGACGCGTTAATGAATCGAATGCGTGTGAACGGAAGACTTTTTTGCGTATGCGTTTTACTGTATGCGTCCTCGTGGGGCCGGTGTCTAAGCCAAACTATATCCGGTCACAGAGATCTGCTATTTTAAAGTAAGGTCAACACATATCGACCCTAAATATAGTCTATATTAAGAACGAGAAAAGTCTTAACATATATATCGTTTTTTGTAAACATATGACAAATGTGTGAGGGTGATGACGTCAGAGCATCGTCCTATGTGCCGGGCTTAGCCCCGGACAGCCCCAGCCCAATTTAACCCCTGGGTATTTGTGAGGGAGCTCCTATATGGCATTACCCCGCTGAAGCTCACCAAAGTTTAATATATTTCATAGTTCAAAGTTTTGTCAATTGTTTTGTTTATTGGTCAAATACTGGTTTCTAATGGTTTCTGAGGAGTTTCACTGGAATGAAAGAGCACAGAAGCAACAAAGCAGCATACTGCATTAAACCTGACCTTCACAGAGAGGTTGAAGTTCATGTGGAGAGGAGGCTTCAGTAGTCTGTCTGCACTCTGTTTAGTTGCGCTATCTTACAATCAATATAGTACATGTGAGGTAAAGTGTGTCGCCAATGTAACCGGTTAGAACTCGAAGTTGCGATGAGGTCTTAAAAGGTATGGAAAGGGTCTTATTCAATTTGACTTCAGAATTCCTGCATATACCCTGTTTGATATTCCGCTGAAGTATACGCTGCTGTGACATAATAACTCGAGGAAAGGGGTGGGGGTCAGAGGGCCTAGGTATAAAAGTCATGGTTGCCACTGCAAATAGCCAATCACACAAAAAACATGTTGCTGTGACTGTGAGCATTAACCAATTAACCTTAAACTAAACAAACACAACAGTACGTTATTGTCCTTATAAAATAAAAACATACATTTTGTCCACCGACATAATACAGGCACCTTACCCTCAAGAGATCCTCACGTGCTATGAGAATCTCCCACAATCCATTGCCGTAACAAAGCTAATGCAGGCATACGTTTGTGACACTAGATGGCGTAATTGTGTATGTGCGTGTGGTCAGCGCCGGGATCCTGATCTGCCGACGAGGCTCCATTAAAATATAAATATTTTTAGTGAATTACTGAGTTTAGGCACGTTAATAACGTTTTAATGAAGTTGAATACAGTATATTCATATGTGTCAGTGATTTCATGTCTATTCGGCGAACGTAAACATAAATGATCGTGGTGAAGATGATGATTAAATTAGGATTACAAATCGAGAGCCGGGCTGCATTTCCTCCCGTTCGTTTTTTCGACTAAGCAACATTATTTTGTTAAATAACAACATGGTGATGTTTTGTAAATGATTACATGTCTCTTATTTAGCACAGAGTATGATATCCGTGACATATGGATCTGAACAAAGTTCCGCTGTACATCCAGCGTACTGTATACTTTATTTCACATGAGCTCCAGTGTGGAACCCCACCGCACCCCCTGGTGGATCAATGATCCATTGCAGCTGGCTTCATTATAATTACATTTATTTATCACAGGGGCGGTCTCAAGTCAAGCTGGAGGTTTTCCCTTGAGCGAGGGCAGATCACGTACCAATCACGGCCCCCGCGTTTCAAACTGTCCGAAATTAGGTGCTACATCTGTATGGCTATGATTCCCGCCTCCAACCTAACAACTATACTACATTTAACACATGTATCGGTACCAGTAAAGGAGGTAGGGAAGTAACCAAACATGAGACAGGTAGAGCAGGAAATAGCACCCGAGGGTGGGGAAAGAGCCATGGCTAGCTATCAAGCTAAAGTAGCTACCGTTAGCAAACCCGAAAAGAGTGTAGGCAACTGTCGTTAAGAGAAGGAGAGTTGTGAGTGCTTAAGCTGTAGTAACGTGTGATTACAACGTCAGGCAGTTGCCGTGATCAAGAGTTTTAAAATGATCGATTAAGTTAAGATAATAAGCTATCAGCAACAGAACAGGCACACGGGATACCCGGAGATGACAACAACCGGAAGTTACAACATGCTTACCGCAATAGTGGTTGACAACATGAAAGAGGGATCACATTAACTGGAATACTACGACAAAAGTGTCAGTCATGTGTTTTGAATAACTAAAGGTTAAATTAGGTAGCGCTACAGAAAGCAAAATCCACTTAAGTAAAAAATGATAACAATTGTCAAATGCGTGCTTATAAACAGGGGTGCACATAACTTTCTTAGTGAGTTACTCAGATGAGTACCAGGAGACAGCGTTTGGTACTCACCCCACACGAAGCATGGTGTTAAAAAGTGCAGTCTTCCTCACTGTCCTCCTCAGTGTCTCCTTCACTGTCCTCTATTTACACTTCTTGCATAGATGATAAAGATGCTGCAGATGCACCTCCCTGTCCCTGTTTAAGCCTCCGATTTGCTTTCTCCAAAACTTGTTGCCAAAACTGTGAAGTCCTTGCATTTCATGAGGCCAAGTTGAAGGATCAAATACTAAGAAATTATCACATGACTTGTCAAGTCATATCTGATTTCAGAGGTGGGAAGTAACTAAGTACACTTATTCAAGTACTGTACTTAGGTACAATTTTGAGATACTTGTACTTTACTTGAGTATTTCTATGTTATGCCACTTTGTACTTCTACTCCACTATAGTTCAGAGGTCAATGGTGTACTTTTACTCCACTACATTTATTTAATACCTTAAAACACCTTACAGATGTGGATGAATGATGTGAAATCTAACCAAGTGTTGAATCAGACTTTAGTTCCACCTGGAGTAAATCCACAAGCTACCCTGCAGTAGGGCTGTGCAATTAATAGTATTTTAATCGCGAAAACGAAAACAACGTAATCGAAATAAAAAATTTTCAGTTGAATTATACTTTAAAGTTCAGGGTAATCAACTCTTAAAAACATACGGTTCACTTATTTTTTTCAATAAATAGATGTTTTTAATAATCGTGATATCAATTATTGACCCAAAATAATCGTGATAATGATTTTTGCCATAATCGCACAGCCCTACCCTGCAGTATACAAAGTCATTCAAACTAGCTGCACCTTTACCAGCTTTGAGAACACTTTCATGATCAATCATTATAAAACATATCATATATATTATTCTGAAATGGACCAATCTGCACAATGACTACTTATATTTTGATGATATTACTTTTCTACTTTTATTTGAGTCACATTTTGAATGCAGGACTTTTACTGAAACAGAGTATTCCTACACAAGATCTGAGTACTTCTTCCACCTCTGTCTGATTTCAAACTCTTCCATTAACACCCTGAGTAATTTTGCAGCTGTATGTTTTACTCCACTTTGTTGTAAATAAAACTGGAGCAGCTTGACCACAGAGCATGAATGTTGTGATCAGCTGATTTTGCGCAGTTCTCCAGTGTGTGCGCGGGGCACAGATTGTGCACAGGGGAGTCTCCCACTGTAGCCAGTTGGCGGAGTTTTGGCACAATTCTGTTGTTCATACCGACGTTAACCCTGTCTGTGCACACGGCGACCAACTATGTTGTCCGGTGATCTAAGCCTCTGCCTCCTGTAAAGCTTCACAGATTCGTCGTGTATGGCCTGTGCAGCTCGGCCAGCACCCAGTTCAGTCAGTCACAGAAAGTCCGAAGAGTTTTTGCTGGTAGCGAAACGCCAAAGTGGCTGTTAACAGTTAATGTCTATTGTTTTTTGGACATGTCTAGTAGTAGTTTACTCCACTGAGTGTTGACAAGAAACACGTGTAGACGAAATATGTGTTTTTGTTTTGATGACCCATCAGGTACGCAAAGTAGCGTAGTGACACAAGTGACGTTACGCATTTCAGATGTTTGCCGCGCATTCGTACCAGCTATGTGCACCCCTGGATATAAACCTTCTTTTGGCAACACACAAATAATTAGCTGTGATTTAAGGTTTGGGAACAGTTTAGTCCTCGGCTCTCTGGGTAGAGGAAATATGATAACTAACTCATTGCTGTGTCCTCTGAAGCTGGCTTAGACTGCACCTGTGGTTTAGTCTGAGGTTTATCTGAGATTTAACGTGAACCCGCTGCTGACTTCCATTAGGTTTAATGTTGTACATTGCACATGTATTTCAGATAATTTTCAATTATTCTGAAGGCAACAGTATAACAATGTGCAAACAAGGAAGGAGACTGTGAACTGGTGAAGTCACTACTTTTGGACCTGTAAATTACGGGCAGTGTTGATGTTAAATTACATGGAATAAAGAAAATAATTTCCCCTCAGGTCATCTTTCTGCATTAAAACATTACACATATTATATTTTATTTGACGTTTATTGGAATATCTTTATAGAAAATCCTTCAGCAAAACTTCTAACTATTTTTCTTCTCTTTCAACTGTAATTCATACCATTATCAGTCATGGTGTCCAATGCATCCTGTTGTTATTTATATAATGCAAATCAGGGGACTCAGTTCATTTTCCTACAATTAGGCTAGTTACTCAAAAAGCTTTGATATTTGTACATTATAACTTTGTAGGTCATTAGATTAGATTAGATGTTGTCACTGCACCAGTATAACAAAATGCACTTGGCATCCAAATAAAAATTGCAAAGGCTCAATAAATGTTGCAGTATATTCATATATCAGGTTACAGTATCAAATTTGTTGAGCCAATTTTAAGTTACCAATGTCATCAGGTGGTACCTATTCTAGAGTTTTCTTTCAACATTGGTAGATTTATAAGTGTACGTTTATTTTTTATGGTTGAAGCTGACTTCCTTTAACAGGTATACTGAACTTTTGGTATCCTGACTTTCTTCTTTGTTGACTTTTAGAAGTTGGCATTCAGACTTTGCATTACCGCCTTCTACTGGATTGATAATAAAACCACATTCTCCAAACCGCTATTATAACTAACAGAAACTAATACTGTAGAAAGTACTGTATGAAAAAGAAAATAATTAAGCTTAATATTTCCCCGCTTCATCTCTAATAGTAACTCATATTCTCACTCAAGGCTCTGAGGGGGTATGAATGCCTCTCTCAACAGCCACTGCACTTCCTCCAATCTGTGCTGTTGTATTTGCTGTAAAGTGTCTCTACTGTAGGCTATTTTTATTATATGTACAGCACTTTGGCTCGACCAACAATCGTTTATAAATGTGCTATATAAATAAAACTTGATTTGATTTCCTCCACACTCCCACAATGTTCAAAAACGTTCTCAAAGCATCACCTCCAATTCTTTCAGACTTTCTTTCTGCCTCAGCAGCACAGTCTATCATCATGGCAGGTATCCTGACAGCTTTCCAAACTATAATTCATATTTTAACCACAGCGGTTGGATGGGTGGTTCCCATGCAAATGAGACCAAACAGTGCCCTCAGAAGCACAATTACATATGTGTTGGATCTGCTAAGCTTTTTGTATTAGATAGAAGATACCATGCCATGCATATCACTTTTAAGGCGAAGTAAAGTGTGAGTAACTTCCCCTTACCTATGTAAAATAACTATTTCAACGGTGATGCTGCATTAAGGGTTTTCTTCACTAAAATGTAACTTCCTCTATCTTGTGTTGTGTGAAATGTTTCTCCTCTAGCAGCCCAATCCAGCCGTCTGTTCCGGAGTTTTCCCAAGGATCTTCTGCAATCTCTGGCTGTGGAAAACATCACTGGCAACTTCCACAAATGGAGTCTGTCTCTACAGGTATTTCCTGCTCCCCTTCTCTCCTCATCAGCTGGCTTGGTTATTATTATATTTGGTGGTAATCTTGTAATTCTTGAAGGTCGGGATGTCAGTATAGTGGGGCAGATAACAGCAATGTTTCAGAAGAATCGTGCAAATGATGATACAAGCATCAAATTTGGCACACTTGTTCTCCAAGTGGTACTAATCAAATCTGCCTGATTGGCCAATTGAAAATCCAAGATGGCGGCCATTTTCCAAGATGGCCGCCAGATTAGCCGCCCGAAATCCGTAATAAATCGGCACATAAAGGGTTAATCAAATTTTAAAGGTCATAAATGGATGCGATAATTTAAGACCTTTAATTTGATACCTATTTTATGGGTCTACGACCACAGGAAATACTTTAACCCATTGGGAACCATTGTCGACTTTTGTCACCATGAGTATTAGTCTCTAGGGGATTGCAGAAAAATATATAACTAACAGTTCCACAGTTACTTGAATGTCACTGTAGCTACTCAACTGTAGTTACTTAAGTATATTATAGTATATTGAAACGCAAATTCGGTACTGCACCTTTAAGGCACCATTTTGCGCGACATGTGTGTTTTGAGTAGACACAAAATGCAGAGAGCACATGGTGGCAGCCAGTTCTATCAGCCACACATCGTTTTGGTTTAATCCGGAGTAGATATCTGTGACTGTGAGTACTTACAAACTGACTTGTGTGTGCCAAGTGATGTGTTTCAAAATGGTGTGTTATTTCAATGTGTAAGCTAAGCTAAGCTAACTATGCTATCGGAAATTAGCTAATTCATTCAATTACTTTTTACACTATCATACAGGAAAGTGTCTATTATACACGTACAGGGTGGTAAAAGGATAAACCCTCGACCCTGAACGTCATACTGACCATGGACACAAGTGCTACTGTAAAATCGTGGAACACTGACTGGACCAAGTGTTGCCTATGTCAGGAGGTTAAGAAAGAAGATCTAAAATCCCCCCAGGGCAATCCTGCCAGAAGAGGCGATGATGGATATATGAACTTGGCAACGAATATTCCTCTGTTTCACTCACTCAATGCACTACCAATCAAGCTAGACCCTGCAAGACTTGACGAAGGTGGTGGGATAAATGAAACCTTAAGACAAAAGAAGGCAAAATATCATGAGAGTTGTAGGCTTCTATTTAACAACACAAAGTTACACAGAGCTGAAAAAAGATCAACCCCTACAGGTACTAGTGATGAGGGCGGTAGAAGTAAGATCCCACGAAAGGTCCAAGAAGCTAAAACACAAGAATGTTTCTTTTGCGAAAAAGGAGGGGAGCTTAGAGAAGCAATGACAATGCAAGTGAATAACAGAATAAACGAATGTGCAAAAACACTCAGTGATAGAAAACTCCTTGCCAAACTAAGTGTAGGAGATGTCATAGCACAAGAACTGAAATATCACCCTGCTTGTTTGGTGGCATTGTATAACCGAGAACGAGCCTACCTAAAGGTGCAGGAGCAAGAGAAAGCACAGGAGCACTGGAAGGAAGCATATCCAATTGCTTTCTCCGAACTAGTCACCTACATTAGTGAGATGAAAAATTCCAGTGATAGTAGTGATCCACTCATATTGAAGCTTGCTAATTTGACCATGCTTTACAAGCAGAGGCTGGAGCAGCTTGGTGTTGAATCGCCTGATGTTCATCCTACTCGACTCAAGGACCAGCTGCTTTTTCACATTCCCAAGCTGCAAGCTCATCACCAAGGACGAGATGTTATGCTGGCTTTTGAAAATGATGTAGGCTCAATCCTCTCACAAGCATCCAAGTACGGTGAAGCGATCCACCTAGCAAAAGCTGCTGGGATAATAAGACGAGATATGCTACATCAAAAGTCAAATTTCAGCAGCACCTTTAACGACACAGACCTAGAACAGGCTGTACCACCATCACTGCTGCAATTTGTATGTATGATCGAACATGGTGCTGACATCAAGTCCCAACTCCAGCATGGAGCATCGAAATCTGACCTTTCTATATCGCAACTCCTACAGTACAACTGCTTTGCGAAATATAAGGAAGGAACGGATGTCCACAGTCATTCCAAGGACCGTGAGCCACCTTTTGCAGTCTACATGGGCCTGTATGTGTTTGCCCAGACGAGGAAGAGACAAATCATTGAAATGCTCCATGAGAATGGGCTCAGCATATCATACGACAGAGTCCTAGAAATCTCAGCACAGTTAGGAGAAGCAGTTGTTGCACAGTATGTGCAAGATGGAGTAATCTGTCCCCCAGTCTTGAGAAAGCAGTTGTTCACAACTGCAGCAGTGGACAACATAGATCATAATCCGACTGCGACCACAGCTCAAACATCATTCCATGGTACAAGTGTGTCCATTTTCCAACATCCAAGCACTGAAAATGCTGGCGATGAACGTGAGCCGCTCAAACTAGAGTCAGAAATGAAGGTTAAGAAAGTACCAGAGCTTCCAGAAGCATACACCAATATTCGACTAGCATACATCACGAAAAAACCCAATCCTCCTCCAGTAGCAAACCAATCTTTACCAGCTCCCGAGTCGATCTCGTTACACTTGAAGGAAGAATATTCTTGGTTGGAGGAAGTCTTCCTCACTGAGGATGTGGCTGATGCAGTAAGCATCACATGGTCAGCCCACCATGCAACGCAGAAAAGGAGCCATCCATTTGAAGTGAGTATTTCAGCGATGATGCCTCTGTGGCGAGATCAGGCTCACTCTGTTGCAACGATCAAGCATGCCATGGCGAAGGTCCGTGATACAGTGGCTTTTCTGAACCCAGGGCAGACACCTGTCATTGCTGCTGATCAACCGTTATATGCTCTGGCAAAACAAATACAATGGAAGTGGCCCGAATATGGAGAGGACAAGTTTGTGATCATGTTTGGTGGACTTCATATAGAAATGGCTGCACTGAGATCGATAGGAACATTACTACGGGAGAGTGGCTGGACCAGTACCATTGTGGAAGCAGAGGTGGCCTCATCTGGTACAGCAGAGTCTTACCTGTCTGCATCCAGTGTCACCAGGACAAGACAAGCACACCAGATCACTGCATGCAGCTTGTACAAACTGATGAAGAAGGCATACCATGATTACCGCTCTGAAGAGTCTTGCATATCAGATATAACCTTTGAGGATTGGTGTGAACAACGGAGGAAAGAGAGTCCGCAGTTCCAGTTATGGAGTCTGGTGCTGAACATGGAGCTCACCATATTCACCCTGATCCGCTCATTCAGAGAAGGAGACTTCAACTTGTACAGTGAAGCACTTTCAGAACTGGTGCCTTACTTCTTTGCAAATAACAATGTCAACTATGCGCGGTGGATCCCAATTCACCTCCGAGATATGATGTCACTTGAGCAACAACATTCAGATGTGGCCAGAGAGTTTCACAAAGGGAACTTTGCCACCCACAAGTCAAGAAGAGAATACTCTGGCCTGGCGATCGACCAAGCACACGAGCAAAATAATGCAGTGATCAAAGGTGACGGAGGAGCAATTGGGTTGACAGAAGACGCGTCAGCACTTCGTAGGTGGATGGTCGCTGGACCCGAAGTTATTCGTCTAGTAGCTGGATACGAGGCCATGTCTGGTATGAAAGATGCCACATATAGCAGCAGACACCACGAGCAGACAAGGAGTGCCCAGAAATCTTTCTTTGCAAAGGTGAAATCACTCTCTGCAGTGATGCAGGAGATGGGCAACCCATTCCAAGAAGAATCAGCCGACCTGCTGGTGCTAGACACGAAGAACATTGCAGACCCAACTCGAGCTGAAATGGTAGCAACACATCACCGACGGGGCAAAGAGCAGTTCCAATCATTCATGGAGGGGCTAGAGGATGAAGGTGAAAGTGCTTTTTATAATCCGATCAAGAAAAACCTTGCTTCTTTCTTCAAACAAGAGCAGGCTAAGGACATTTCTAAGGAGAAAGTCCTGAAAGACGACTGTCAGTTATTCTCGCGACTGTTCATCTCGTGCCAGAACAGGCAGTGTAACTTGCAAGAATTCTTCAAGCACGAAAATCAGTCGCACCCTGCATCTCTCAGTGATAGCGGCAAGCTTCATACGTGTCAGAAGTCACAGCTGGTTGAAATTCTTGAAGCGCAAGTGAACATCCCAGACACAGAACCAAATGGAGATGCAATCATCATTGATGGCTCAGCACTTATCAATGCCTTACCTCCACGTACTTCAAAGACATTTGATGACTATGCTAAAGAAGACATAATCCCAAAGGTTGAATCCTATGGTGCCAGGTACAAGCGGGTGGACGTAGTCTTTGATGTGTACAAGAAGTCAAGTCTGAAATCCGGGACAAGGTCGAAAAGAGGGCAAGGAATCAGAAGAAGAGTGACAGGGACGAGTAAGACACCAGGTAACTGGCAAAGCTTTCTTCGTGACGCCAGCAACAAGACTGAGCTGTTTCACTTCCTTGCGGAAAAGATGTGTGAAGCAGAGACGACAAGCACAGTAATTGTCACAAAAGGAGAAGAAGCCATTAGCAACACAGGGAAGTTGCTGGATGCTGTGTCCCCATGTTCTCATGAAGAAGCTGACAGTCGAATATTTGTGCACGCCAGGGATGCAACGACTGATGGGAGCAAGTCTATTATCATTAAGGCTAATGACACGGACGTGCTAGTCATAGCAATATCTGTACTGCCATCCTTACAGGAACTAGGTCTTGAGAAAATGTGGATTGCCTTTGGCCAAGGAGCCAAGATGCGATGGATTCCAGTCCATGAGGTAGTTTCTGCAATAGGGCTTGAGAAAGCTAGAGGGATCCCATACTATCATGCGTTCACTGGATGTGATGTCGTGTCTGCCTTCCGTGGGAAAGGGAAGAAATCTGCATGGCAGACTTGGAACGTATTCGATGATGTTTCTGAAACATTCACTAATCTCAGCCAGCATCCAACATTGATTTGTGATCTTGACCTGCAGAAGCTGGAGAGATTTGTTGTCCTCATGTACGACAGATCAAGCGCAACCACTGGTGTGGATGAAGCAAGACTAGATCTCTTTGCCCGCAAGCAGAGGCCGTACAACTCAATTCCACCAACACAGGCAGCGCTCAGAGAACATGCAAAGCGTGCGGCTTATCAGGCTGGGATCATCTGGGGCCAGGCAACCATCTCCAATCCAGACACGAGCAGTCCCGCTGAATGGGGATGGACACAGAAAGGAGAGACATGGCAGATATGTTGGACAACACTACCCCCTATTGCAGCGAGCTGTCGGGAACTGACGAAGTGTTCCTGTAAGAAAGGTTGCACAGGAAGATGCAAATGCTTTCAGTCAGAGCTCCCCTGCACATCACTCTGCAGCTGCATATGTGAACAGTAGCAGCTGGAGGACCAGTGGCATGGTATAAATAACTTTGAACATTTGCTAGCCGGGGTAAAGCTTACGTAATAAAAAACAGGCAATCTGGTGGCCATCTTGAAAAATGTGTCAGTGTGCTTTATTAAAACCCTTTGAGACCCAAAGTGCAAATAGTACTCATGGTGACAAAAGTCGACAATGGTTCCCAATGGGTTAAAGTATTTCCTGTGGTCGTAGACCCATAAATTAGGTATCAAATTAAAGGTCTTAAATTATCGCATCCATTTATGACCTTTAAAATTCGATTAACCCTTTCTGTGCCGAATTATTTCGGTTTTCGGGCGGCTAATCTGGCGGCCATCTTGGAAAATGGCCGCCATCTTGGATTTTCAATTGACCAATCAGGCAGATTTGATTAGTACCACTTGGAGAACAAGTGTGCCAAATGTGATGCTTGTATCATCATTTGCACGATTTTTCTGCAATCCCCTAGACTAGTAGGGTAAGTGCTTTCAAATTGGGGAAGCTGCGTCTTCCTAAATATTTCTAGAAACATTTTCAAATAACTTATTTAGGAAACTCAAGGATAGTATAAGGGGGAGGTTCATCGACCTGGAAAACCTACCTTGAATCCAGGCATACCTATGTATGGTTTGTATGCGACCATGCTTATAATCGATTGTCTTAGCATTAACTGTTAATGCTAGATGCTGTATTTTGGTGCCGTAGATTAATTTGTTTCAAACTTGTCATAACCATACATGCAGTCTATGGTTATAACTCACCCTTTAACTGAAATCACTATATGTCCGTTAACTTGACTAGATAAGCATGATTCATCCACTGTGTTTGTTGAATTGTCAACAGATTTTGGAATTAGGGGTCTACATTCGTCAATGTTTTGTAACCTTCTAAAAAAACGTTTTAAACCAACAATCTGATAGGCATCATCAGCTTTCAAGTGATTTCAAAATGCCCTAACAAGTATTTCCTAAAGTTAAGTAAAGTCGATATTCAATCCCTGCCTTGAACCAACAGAACTACAGCCGAAATGCCAAACTGAAAAGGTTCTACAAGGTGCTGTCCACTAACAACGATGGGAAGAAAGAATTCATCTCCACCATGGAAGGTACCATTTCTCCTGACTGCTGTATCATTCATGTTATCTCTATACCTTCCAAAAGCCAATGCAAAGTGGCAGAAATAGCAAACCCTTCATGACTGAACCCAGGGCCGGCCCTCGGCATAGGCAGTATAGGCGAATGCTAAGGGCGCATCAACCCATAGGGGGCGCCGAAAATTGGAAAAAAAAAGAAGTTAGAAATAAAAAAAAAATATTTTTTTTTTATTTCATAACAACACAATTTCCCGATTTTGGATCAACAAAGTACATCTTATTATCTTATACTAACAGAACTACGCCTATATTGCGTACAGCACCCATAAACTATGGCACACACCACCCCCCCAAAATCAAGTTGAACTGCCCCAGTCCCAGTAAAAACCAAAGGTTTATGTGAAATTGTTCTTTTTTTGAAATAATGGTTTTAGTGTGCAATTATAGGTTTTAATTTTGTATTTGTATTCATTTAAAATAAATCAAATTCCCAAAAAACGTACACAGCTTCTGTGTGCTTTTATTAACATTGGAATTTACTGTGTAAGCGGCCGCGAGGGGGAGAGCTTTAGAGAGCTCTCTCCTGAAAGACTGAGAGGCTCTGATAACCTCAGCTCAGTGAGGTAAAGGCACACCTTTATATGATCATTATAGTTATAAAAAAATAAGAGAACAGGTGAAAAACAGGTATAAAATACTGACAGTACAAAAAAGTTGTTATTAATGAACAAGAATACAGTTTGAAAGGGGAGTGATTTGTAAAATATCCATAAAGAAAAAGAAAATCTGCTTACAGTTCTGTTTCATATGGGTGTTGAGAGATGTATCCATAGATCTCCTAATGTTGCTCTCAAAGTGCACCAGATTGATGCTTTTAACTTCAATATAAAAAAAAAAAGTCTTCCTGGGGGTGCATGCCCCCGGACCCCCCTAGAGGAGCCCCCCCCCACTTAAATCATGTTCAAATGGATAGGAAACTAAATACAGTTGCACACATCTTGTGTCAATATCTTTGTTTTTGTGGTCATGCCACAACCATGCACGTGCGAATCATAGTGTCTGCATTTGGGGGGGGGGGGGGGGGTCAGGGCCGGCCCTGACTGAACCGGTGTTGTTAATGTTAATAATTATGAGATTATTCAGATTCCGATGGGATTGGAGATTATGAAATATGGATAATGATGGTCGGAAGTTTTCCAAAATGATTGATAAGAATGTTTTTTTGGAATCTTTCTTCTTCTTTTTCACTTTTTATTTATTACTTTGTTCGACCATACATGTCATTTAATAATAAATAATAATGCATTACATTTTTAATTAGAGCGCTTTTACAGGTGCTCAAAGCGCTTTACAATTACACATATTAGACATGTAAGAGTCATTACTGTGGACATTACCCACAGGAGCAGATGCGGGTAAAGTGTCTTGCCCAAGGACACAACGGCCTCACACAGTGGCGGGTTTCGAACTGGAGCTCACCAACGCCCCTTGATCTGATGATCAACGCTCTAACCATTGCGCCAACCGTCCCAATTTGTTTAAATTATTATTTAACTTATACATTAAATAAATAATAAAAAAGTATATTAATAGTTCAATTAAAGCAGTTTGCAAGAATTTTTGTCTGTTTACAATGTATCTTTTTTTCCTCAGCCCAACGATACCCATTCTATGCCGTGCAGTGGCACCCAGAGAAAACTCCCTTTGAGTGGGTGGATAAGCCGGGCATGACTCACTCCCCCACTGCCATAAGAGTCTCTTTCTACACCTCCAGCTTCTTTATCTCTGAAGGTAAAGGCTTTTTGTTGAATTATAGAAGTGTGACTAAATAAACCTGCAAAAGGAAAAGCACTCTATAACCAAGTTGTTTTTCTCTCTTTTACTCCTTGGACTCTTTCTCTCCTCCAGCCATGAAGAACCAACACCATTTCCCCAGTCTGGTGGAGGAAGAGCGAGCGCTCATCTATAACTTCTCTCCTGTCTTCAGAGGCATGAATTCCATCTTTATCCAGAACTATTACTTTGACTAATTCACAGTACCTAAGATGGAACAGACCTGGGGCTTAGTTTAGTCAGAACTCGTTATTAGGAGAAAATGAACTTTAAAACCGAGCTCACGATGATAAGCGGATTTTAAAAAAAGGGAAACATGCAAAACAAAGCTTAAAGGTCCCGTGTCATGGTCATTTCTACTGATCATAATTCCATTGTTGAGGTCTACTAGATTTATATTGTGCAATTTTCCAAACTCACACTGGTTTCTCATACAGCATCTCTGTATAGTCTGTGTATTCACTCTCTGTCCTAAACGGCTTGTTGGACCTACTGCCCCCCCCCTCCCTATGAGCCCAGTGGCCGTCTGCGAGACAGCGAGACACAGCGAAACCCAGCCCGGAACCAGGCCGAGCACACACACACCCACCCACAGCCTTGCTGGGAGTTTGTGTGTGTGCTCACACACAGACTTGCAGCCTCACCGCGTCCCGCCGTCTCAGGCTGAGAAATCGGCGGAGCTAAGCTGAGAAAAGATTGAGTGAGTGTAACGTAACGGCTCTGCGGACGTAACGTTACGTTACCCAAATACGTCACTGTACCCAGGAAGAAAAAGAGAAATGTCCAACGAGGCGTTCTGGGGCAGCACAGACCGGTCCTTTCTGTGTTAGAGTTTTACTCGCTACAGGGTGTACAGGGTGTGTGACTCTGCAGACCGTTTACATGCAGAAAAAGCTACATAACACAAGGGGACGGGTAATAACCAGAAAAGCATGACATGGGACCTTTAACATGGCATTAGGTTTTGCTTATAGTCTACTCATTTGGCAAACTGAATTTAATAAAAATAAAAATAGTGATAGTCTTGAATACCAAATACTTGAAAGACATGACCTACATTTCAAATGTTGTCAATTGTCAGGGTACTCTTTTGTTGCAGAAAGTCTAATTTACCAATAATGATATCCCCATGTTTTTAAACTACTTAATTGAATACCTTTGCTGGAGTTTGCCTCCATAATATCCATTGGTTTGCTACAGTAAATAATAGCAGGCTCAAACTGAGTGATCAGTGACAGTTTTGCAATATGTCACACATACCCACTCTGGGACCAATAATTCCCGAATCACTGCCATTTGTTTATTTCTTTGTTTTATTTCCCTGTTTACGTTTTATTCAGGGGTTTCTGAAGACAAAGTAGTCAATTAAACTCACTCACATGCGAAACAAGTGTACCTTCGGTGAGCAACAGCATCATGCTCAATCTTGTGTACATGTTTGTATGGATAATAAAAGTAGAATGTAATACCTTGGACAGATGAGATACTCTTACAGGGCATGCCCCATTATGTGATTATTATCTTGGATACCACTTTAAAACACCTGGACTGATGTTGTCAGTCTCTAAATTAGAAAAAGAACAGAATTTCAAAGGATTACTATCGCCTACGTTGCCCTCTGTAGCTCCTAAAAGTCCAGGGAAAGAGCTATACAATAATTCCACTTAAACATGGATATCCAATAAACACCTCCTAAATTGCCATGTTGTGTCGATCATCAGCTAGAGATACATGATATGATTGTCTTAAACCATTTTTATCCAGAAACAAATGTTGTCCTTTACCTTTATGTATTCCACTGTATGCACATGTTACTAAACATAAGAAATATGTGTGTATGCCTGTCAATGATAAAGGGAAATGTGATTTCCAACTTGTGTCTTTGAAGAACTACTATCATGCTATGACTTGGATAATCGTGTTGTAAACTATATAGATGAGTCTTGAGAAGAGTTCATCTTTAAATGATTGTATTCTTGTGCATCTCTGTGGGCATTCAACATAAAATAGTATTTTGTATATCACATTGTCAGAGTAGTTACAATAACTCCAAAGATCATCAGCATTTGAATGTGTACAGTGTTTACATCGAAACAATTGTTTTATTTTTACACGGGCCAAAATAATGACATTGACTTCATTATATATACTTTTTTTAATTCCCAAATTGTGATCATAAAAGTATATCTAGTCTAATCTAAACCTGAAACATTTGAGGCAGACTTGGGGTTTTAAAATGACAGAAAAAATGTTCTTTATAGGAAAAAGTGAATTGTATTGAGCAATTTACAATTGTTCAATTTTGAAATGTAACTATACGTGTGGCATGGCATCATAACATTAAGGCATGTTTTTACAAGTAACAATTCAAAATATATTATACCAAATCGATAACAGATAGTTTTATCAGGTAAATAAAAACAATTTATAAACTGAATATATATATATATACATATATATATTTCTTTTTTTGCTGTTTGGTTTACATTTTGCTTACCTCCTTTGAATCCTAATGTTTCATTTTGCAAGACAATCCCCCTGGTAAACATGCAGCCACAAGTACAAATACATATTTGCTTTGTTAAAAAAACAAATGATGAGCCCTACGAACTACCTACTTGTCCAAATGATTTGGGTCCTTTCTGTATAACATGTACCAGTTCAACACAGTGGCTTTGGCTATATTGATTGTACACATTTGTTAGTTTGACCATGTGATGATCAGACAATAAAGAGAGTCAAGTACACCTCAGTGCTTCCAATATCCTTTGTTTCCTCTGAAAAGAAGAAGCATGCAGAGTTTGTGTTTTCTGTACGCCCCTAACATCTGCACTTTATCTGACTGACAGAGAGATAATGGGATTTTGCGTCGTGTGAAATGATTACTTTTCACCACGCAGCTGTACCTGTTGAGCCCCGAGCCTGTTTTTCAGGCCTCAGGCTCGAAGATGACATTCCCAGAACAATTGACGATATCTTCACTTCTAAAAGGGGTAAATTAATTATCTTTTTTCTCAAATCAATCAATGTTTATTTATATAGCCCAATATCACAAATGTTACATTTGTCACAGTGGACTTCACAGTTTGTACAGAATATCAGAATGACAATACCTGTCCTTAGACCCTCACATCGTACAAGGAAACACTTCCAAAGAAAAACCCCACAGTTTAAAGGGGAACATGGGAGAGCAGCAGAGGAGGATCCCTCTCCCAGGACGGACAGACGTGCAATAGATGCCGTGTGTAAATCGAAGAGATAATACATTTTACAGCGTAGGTAGCCCAAATGTTTGGAAATGCATGTGTCTATAGGACGACACGGTACACTGTAACAAATAAGATTGTCTGCAAAGTTTTCAGGGTCGGATGCATAAGACTAAAAACAAGGCTTTCAAAGGAGATATAATTACATTTTGGTTTAGTATTGATAAGTAAACTTGAGTCAAAGAAGTTGACAATGATAAACCTGTGAGTTGGATGTAGAAAAGTCAGAATCAATATAGAATATTTTTATTTTAAAGTAAATTCAGATTGAACATAGTAAAAATATTTAAATTAGTGTCCGTCCAAAAAAAATACATTCCTTATAGTGAAAACCAGCCTTGAATGATGGGATAGTAGACTAAAAGCTTTAGGAATCCAAACTATAACATATAATAAGTACCCTGTATCAAGAGTGATGCAAAACACGTGAATTTTGACCTTTTTAGAGAGGTTTATAAAAGAAAACCCACTTCTGGGGTCATTTGGGTGCATTTTCCATATCTCTGGCCCCCCGTGGTCGATTTTGATGATTGACACCTCTTTTGAACCGTTAGAGCCAATAGAGTCGAGGGAAAGTTCCTAAAATACATCTAAACATTACCCATTGGTGAATGAGTGATGCATAGCCAGAATGCCCAAAACCGGAAGCTGTCATACACTCTCGTAGCAGCTAATATGAAATCTCCGTTATTGACATAAATATGAAGATGAATTATCAGTAAACATTTCAAAATGACACAGACACATTGGATTAACCTATGGATTAACCTTCAGCAGCGTTTTTTATTGTTTTAATGCCATTGAACACAACCTTTGATCAGAAACAGCAAAAGGTAAGACATATCTCCCGTGTTTGCTCCGTAATGCTAAGTGGTGTGATGTCTGGTTTTGTTTCCCATGTCGTGAGTTCTGATCGCTCAGTGATGATACTTATATGTCTGGAATCTGTGTAATCTCAGTTTGTTAATCCATATCTTGTTTGTGCAGATCCGATAAGTAATAAGGGTATTTTACCTTGAGTTCTGTGTTCTCATTTTTTCGCTCAGGGCTAATTCAGAGCCTTTGTTATTACCCTTTTGTTTCGTTTAGCTAAAGATGGTTAATATTGTCTGAAAGCTGAGTTTGTCCCGTTAAGTGAGTATGACACATTCATAGTTTATTAAATGTTAAGAAGCCCTCAGACGCTGTTTCTTGCAAGATGTTGCGTTTTGCCCCCCGCCCGCGGGGCCTTGGGGTTTAATTTCAAGGGCCCAATTATTTTGTCATCTCTGCCCTGTGAAAGCCTCAGCTCTTTGTTCTGCTTTGTGACAATGTGTTGGTTAGCTCGTTTAATTGAGGGAGTAAGATAATTGTCTCACAGTTAAATGACCAAAAAAAAGACCTTGTAACTGGATAGCAAGAACAAATACTTAAATTGTAACATCAATTTAAAAAAATTGCATTTTGTAGGAGTTTCTCATAATGTTCAGAATGTTTGTTTCCTTTTCCAAAGTCAAGATGATCTGAAATGTTAAAGCCTTTTGCTAAAATAGTTTAAAATATATTTTCCCCATCTCCATCAATCTTTGCTCAACACTCCATAATCACTAAGTAGGACAAATAAGATTTCTTTCAAATTCAATATCAGTAATAAAGTATTCAGACCCTTTGCTATATGAGATTTGAAATGTATTTATCTCAATAATAAATAAATGTATTTGATTGAAAGTGATTGAAAAACCTAACCCATTCATGACAAACCCGTCTAAAAAAGGTCTACCACTGGAAGACTTTAACAACAAAGAATTATATAAATAATCAGCTGCATTGAATGTGTCCTAGAACACATATCCCCATGATGTCTTAAGTGGAAGAAGTTGGGAAAGCACCAGGACTGACTCTAACCCTAAAGCTGGTTGGCCCGCACAACTCAGGAGAGCTTGATCTGGCCCTGCAAACGATCCAGGACCTTGGATGGGAGAAGCTCCAACTACAGCCGTAAGAACCAGTTTTTGGTATATAATAACTAAAGAAAGGAAGCCTCGACAACTACCATCACTGCAACCCTCCAATCTGAGCATTATGGCGCAATGACTAGATGGAAGCCTCACCTCAGTCAAAGACACAGACTGCCTGGAGTTGGACATGTTATGTTGCAGCCTCATGCTGAAAGTGGTCAATTCATCATTCTTGTGCTTTTTTTGCAAAGTCCATTTGGTTTTAGTACTATTTCAATTAACTATGCTTTGCAACTGTTATTTCTAAAGAGTTTAACACTTAAGAATCAGCCAGAGCTCAGAAAATACACATATAGAAAAACTCTATTCATATTTATATAACTTGGATATATTGTTTTTTAAAGAGACATATCAATTAATTTTGGAGTGA
The DNA here is from genome assembly GCF_902827115.2 of Pseudochaenichthys georgianus. Lineage (NCBI taxonomy): Eukaryota > Metazoa > Chordata > Actinopteri > Perciformes > Channichthyidae > Pseudochaenichthys > Pseudochaenichthys georgianus. Next base: position 37,125,387 of record NC_047507.1, on the reverse strand, counting down.
GACGCATGTCCCACATACTGTATGTATGCAGATATTTGTCTAAGAAAATGTAACAATATTTCCACTAGATGGCATCAAGATACCACAGAATGTGCTAATGTTCACAGCAGTGACAGCAACAAGACTGTTGACTCTGTGCAGACTTGTTTTACAGGATTTAAAATGAGGAATACAAATATTTCTAGATAACAAAACTATATGTTATATACTACTAATAAAGATTTCTAACACATTAAGCTCCAAGATCCCATTAATATCCACTAGTTCCAGTCCATGTTCTCATGTTTCTTTTAAAATGCCGAAAACACTTCATGTACACACCTTTCCTTTATCTAAAGCTTCAAGGATCTTCAGAAAAAAACATGCAGTTTCTTTGCAAGGTGTCTTGAGAAGAGGTGAGATGAAAAAAAGGAAGTGGAGTGATGATGAGTGGAGATAGAGATAAAATAAAATGACAGAAGAGAAAAAAAAGAGATGGAGAAGGAGTAGTGAATTGCAGTCAGGACAAATAGAAGTTGGACAGGAATGCTGGAGGATAAAATTAATGAGGCGATGTTGTAGTGGTATATAATAAAATGTGATGCAAGTAGAAAGTCATCTAAATACTTTCAGTATTGTATCTACTGTTAAAAGTACATCTAAACCAGGATTTTTTTTAAAGCATGAGGCCTAGAAAATGGCAAAGATAAGGGTGTCAGAATCAAGATAGATATTGTATCCCCCCCACCCCAGAGGTGTGCACACAGTGAAACTACCTAAGGCAGGGATGGGCAAATAGCAGCCCGCGGGCCGCATGCGGCCCCCACCTCCTCTTTTTGCGGCCCTCAGATTAATTTATAAACAACGTAATTAATTAAAAAAAAAAAGCGAGCTGCGTACATGATTTCAAATACCGCAAAATAATCTGGGACGCATTTGTGTGTATTGAGTTTGTTTCCCGGGGAAACCCTCACAAGAAACACCGGCTGTTGTTATGCCTGCTGTGACGTTAAATTGCCTCTTGTAATTATGCCTTTACAATCTTAAAAGTTGTTTTTATCATCTGAATTTGGCGAAAAAAGTTTAATATTCTTAAAAAGACTTTGTTTATTTGAAATCAGATGAAAACAAACTGTCACGGACCCTGCCGTGTTATCTATGATTACTACGCTTTTCATTCATAATTTCAGCGGGAGGGAGGGGGAGTGGCGCTGAGGAACAGCAAAGTGCGGGCGTGTTGACATTCCCCTTATTGTGGAATAAGGGGAATGCAGAGACTGGCTACAAGTGTTTTAGGTTCAAGTTAGACAACTAATGTCTGGGTTAGTGTTCATGACTTCATGTGTATGTCATCTAATGGTTAATCTCAATACACACACAATTTCCGTGCTTTCCAATAGTTTAAAATAGTTGTATTCCACTGTTTAATAACCTGTTCAATACAAACATGCCACTTGTAAAAATGAAATAACATTTCTATGAACTGATATTTGTTTAGTGAGTTTATTAGAGGATGTTCCCATTTTTTGGGGATGTTCCCTTTGATTGTAAAATGTCAATGAAGATGTCAGACTTAGTATATTTGTTAATAATTACGTACAACACATGGAATCTTTGTGTGTGTGTGTTCCAAGTGAAGCTGCGGCCCCCTGGTGGCCAGTACATCAATTATGTGGCCCCCACCACCATCAAAGTTGCCCATCCCTGACCTAAGGTATCCAGAAATGACTAGAGTCACTAGTATCATTCAAGATAGCTGGATCACGACACAATTACAAAACACGCCGAAACATTTTTTTGGAAGGAGGAACATAGTTCTCCTCCCATTTCCAACCAAGAGTGTGTTACGTTCCCACTTGGCTATAGGGGTACAAACGGGAAACGACACGACCAGATTAGTATTGGTATAATTATAGGTGATTTATTTATAAAGCAAGGTGTAACAAAATGGCAGGCAGGCAGCCTGAAACAAACAAAAGGGCCAAAAGGGCACCGGTTGACAGATAACCAAACTAAGGGAGGACTCAAAGGGAGTCTAAAGGCATACAGGGAAAATACATACGAATATACTAAATAGCAAACAAAACAACCTCACTTCAAGAGTGGTACAACTAACCAAAGGGAGTCTAGACAAAACACAAAGCTAAACTAAAGGCAACAGTCACAAAATCCTAATCTACTCTAAACACTAACTAAACTACTCTACCCTCTAACTAAGCTACTCTAGACACTCAACATTAAGCACATAAGTTGTCACTCGTCACTGAATACATATGTTGACACTCGTCACTAAACACATATGTTGCACCAAACACAGTCTGTAGTGTCCATGACACAAGAGCAAAAGGTATGAGGCGTCTGATCGCAGCAGAGCCTCCAGAGTGATGATTGTCCGCAGCCTTTGTACTCCTCCCCAGCAGGTGTGCGCCGGCTGTGCGCTGCGATTGGACGACGTCAATCCAATCCCCATCTTCAGAGGCGGACCAGGAGATGGGCAGCCAATGATGTTGGCGCAACCACACAGCTCATTTGCATAAACACACACACAGCTGAAAACACTCACAGGCAGATTAATGAGCAGACAAACAGCATCCGTAACAGAGTGAATAAGTTATATGATAAAATTACATTTTATTCAGTGGGTCTCCAGGGTCTGCTTGTGCTTGACTTGCTGTCTCTGACTAAATAAAGCTCTGATGACCTCCAGAAAATTCTTCTGAACCTGTAAATAGTTATATAACTACAAACTATAAATCAAGTTTAAGTGTTGTTGAAGAGATTCAGATTTTTCAAATGGCCCAGTCCAGGATTTTCTTTTTTGAGAGCGAGGGTGAATTAGGCTCCCAGCCAGCATGTCCATGTGGGACAAACATGTTTGATGGGCCACATTTGTCTACTAGCTGCTCTCAGGCCTGATGTGTGTCCGTCCATGTGGAGGTTAATGGGGCCGAGCTGAGTGGGACTTGTGTGAGCAATGATCCTTCTGTTCCGCAGGGGCCCCTGTTTGTGTTCAATTACAGTAGGTGGGCTAATTGATAGTGGGAAGGCATGTTGGTCAGAACTAAAGGCCCTTTACAGGAGATCTGTTGGATACTACCTGGGTTACACATGGGCTTCAATGTTATTGCAGTTACAGTTAGACATTAACCTGTTAAGCCCCGGGGGCTACATCTTGCAAGACACAGCGTCTTAGGGCTTCTTAACATTTAACAACCTATGAATGTGTCATACCCACTTAACGGGAAGAAACTCAGCTAACTGACAATATGAACCATTTTTACCAAAACAAAACACAACTCTAACGCCAAGCCTCTGAATTAGCACAAAGCGAAAGAGTGCTATCGCACTTAGCACATAACTGACGGTAGAAATATGTTATACTTCATCGGATCTGAACAGACAATATATAATCTGAACACGGAGATCCCACAGATTCGAATGGTATAAGTATCACCACTGTGCGACCAAAACCCGGCAGCAAATGCGTCTTACCTTTGCTGTTTTCTGATCTAAAGTTGTGTTCAATGGCATTAAAACGCATACAAACGCTGCTGAAGGTTAATCCATAGGTTAATCCAATGTCTCTGTGTCACTTTGAGATGATTACTGATAATTCATCATAACATTTATGTCAAAAACTGAGTTTTCAGATATAGCTGCTATGTGAACTATGAGAGCTGTAACCCAGCTTCCGGTTTTGGGCTTGCTGGCTGCGCATCACTCACTTCACCAATGCTAATGTTTATATGGATTTAGGAACTTCCCCTCGATTCTATTGGCTCTAACGGTTCAAAAGAGGTGTCAATCACCAAAATCGACCAATGGGTTCCAGAGATATTGCAAATCCATCCAAATGACCCCAGAAGTGGGTCTCTTTTTCTAAATCTCTCTAAAAAGGTCAATGTCACTCGGTTCGGTACTTATTATATGTTACAGTTTGGATTACTAAAGCTTTTAGTCTACTATCCCATCATTCAAGGGTGGTTTTCACTATAAGTAATGTTTTTTTTTTGGACGAATATTTTTACTATGTTCAATCTGAATTTACTTTAAAACAAAAACATCTATATTGATTCTGACTCTTCTACATCCACATCACAGGTTTATCATTGCTTTTGAGAAAAAAGATTATTAATGTACCGCTTGTAGAAGTGAAGATAATAGTCATTTGTTCTGGGAATGTCATTTTCGAGCCTGAGGCCTGAAAAACAGGCTTGGGGCTAAACTGGTTAAACTAAAATATTGAATTAAGTATTGATTTGTGGAACTACTTTTTTCTTCCTAGCCTACTAGGTGCCCTTAGTGCTGTCACTGTGGTAAACCTGACAGGCCGTTCTCACATTTAAAAACACAGGTGTTACTAATAACAGAAATGATAGCTTTGCTATGTTCCAGTCAGTGACCTGAAATCTAAGCAGCGAAATGGAATGCACCCAAGTCCAACATTCTACTGTAAAAATCGTCCTATTGACCTTATAATAAGTCACATGGCCTTACTCGTTACATAAGGATGTGTGATCCTGCAACTTGAAATCAGCTTTTAGCACACTGGGTACCCAATTAGTTTGCGTTACTAACATGAGTTAGGTTCTTTACGCTACAGCTTGGTTATGTTTAGACAATCCATCCTTTTTGTTAAGTTTAGGAAAAGATACATTTTTGGGTTAAAATAGGTTTGTTGTGTGATTTAAGTTTTGTATTTAAGTAAAGTACATGACGTAGGTTAGTTATATTATGTACAATAACTTACTGACATAATGTTAATATATAAAAAACTTTGATGAAGTAATCTGCTGCACCAACATCAGTTAGTTTTACACAGACTTACCTGTATGAAGGTGCTGGGATCTTTTGACACAAACTAATTATATCGCAGATTTTGTATCTAGATATTACCTCTCTTTTTACTTTAATCCTGTTATAGTTGGCCTATTAAACAACTAGGGGCAGCACTGCATTACCATCCATGAGAGAGTGGTACGTAGAGTGTCATTTCCACAGAAAGTGGAGTAGGGTGGACCTAAATCAGTGGTGTAAATTAAGTACATTTACTCAAGCACTGTACTTACAGTAAGTACAATTATGAAATACTTGTAATTGACTTGAGTATTTCCATTGTATGCTACTTTGTACTTCTACTCCACTAAAATTCAGAAGTAAATATTGTACTTTTTCTCCACTTCATGTATTTAATACCTTTTGTTACTTTAAAGATTTGGATTAATGATATGAAAATATAATAAATTCTTAAATCAGACTTATATATTATTCTGAAATGGACCAATCTGCACAATGACTACTTTTACTTTTGGTACTTTAAGTATATTTAGATTCCAATACTTTTGTACTTTTACTAGAGTGACATTTTGAATGCAGGACTTTTATTTGTAACACACTCCTCATTTCAGTGTCACCACTTCCTGCCATTGATTGAACCCCACCTGCGTAAACCATCCCTAATTAATCTCACCTGTGCCCCATTACCATCCCTCCCCTTGTGTATTTAGTCTCTGGCCGTTTCTCAATCGCGAGTATACCTGCTGCAAAGCAACTATTTCAAGTATACTACGTCATCGAGTGGCACCGAAGGACTGTTTAAATGCATGTTAAATGCCCAGCATTCTGCGCCACTATGACGTAGTATACTTGAAATAGTTGCTCTGCAGCATGTGTAATCGCGATTGAGAAACGGCCTCTGTTCACATTCCCCTCAGTTCGTCTTTGTACTTTCAAGCGTTCCAGCAATAATTTCCCTAGAGTTTAACTTCCACATGTACACAGCTTCGTTTTCTGACCCGGTTCTCGCCTTATCTTGTCTGTTGTGGTTGCCTTCCTGATTGAACTACCTTGTACCGAACCTTTGCTAAGTAAAGACCTTCTTTTTTTAAACTAAAACCTCTGTCCCTGAGTGGTGTTATTGAGTCCTCTACCTGTGTTCACTTGGTTGTTACACAAGATCTGAGTAGATATCCACCCCTGACCTAAATGGGGGAAACTTTAACTTCTAACATAAATTACATAAATCGATAGTTACGGCTGTAACTACGGTTCTATGAGTCCCGGATGACCGCCAGAGGCGGTGCTTTAGCACTGGATATGTCCATCGCGCGCATGCGCAGCTCGAGTACCAATAACAACAAAGTCACCCGTGACCCACGTGACACCGGCTATATCAGCCGGTATTGTCAGAGGATCTGTTCCCCGAATCTTCTCGCGAGCACACAAGAATTCTGAGTGACAGGGAACTCTGGCGGTCATCCGGGACTCATAGACCCGTAGTTACAGCCGTAACTATCGTTCTATTTCGTCCCTACTGACCGCCAGAGGCGGTGCTTTAGCACTGGATGACCTATACCAACAATGTCATGAAGAATCCAAGCCCTTGCTCACCACTGGAAGCAGCAGAGCTCGGCAAAAGGACCACGCCCAAAGAATGGGGAGTGGCGACATTGACCTGATGACAACTGGAGAATGTGCCAGAAGACGCCCACGACGCCGCGGCGCAGATGGTCTCCAGGTGTACCCCTCTCAGGGCAGCCCAATATGTTGAGATGCTCCTTGTAGAGTGGCATCTCAGCCTGGTGGCAGGGGGCGGCCACTGGCCCCGTAAGCCTGTGAGATGGTATCGACAACCCAGTGGGGCAGCCACTGGTTAGAGGGCCTAACCTCCTTTAGTGCCGCCAGGGCAAACTCAAGAGTTGCTCCTCCTGCCGTATACAGGCAGTAGCCTTGATATACGCCCTTTGGGCACCCCCCGGGCACAGCAACTTCGATGTGCCGTACTCCTGAATGTCAAAGCGTGCCAGCTGGGCAGGCTGATTGAAGTGAGTTTGTGGAAGGACCCCGGGCGGGAATGCCACATTTGCCCAAAGGGCAACGCCTGAGAGTCTCACCTCGGGCATGTATTGTTTATGGAGAGGACATGCAACTCCCCGACTCACTTCCCTGAGGCTATGGCAAGCAGAAATGCTGCCTTTGTGGGCAGCCACCTAAGCCCCACCTGGGCCAGGGGCTCGAAGGGAGGAGGTGATGGGGCATCCGGCAGCAAGGGCAGGTCCCAAGCCGGAGCCCTCGGGGTGCAAGGGGGACGCTGCCGTAAAGCCCCTCTCATAAAGAGGGACACCGACCTGTGGCACCCCGCCGTGGCGCCGTCGACCCGAACATGTTGGGCAGAATCGCAGCCACATAAATTCAGAGTGGAGTGAGAACGTCCACTATCTAGAAGGGACTGTTGTCTAAGCAACAATGTACATGCTGTCCCCAAGGAACACACACATTCTTGCCCCCCAGTTGGGGTAGAAAGTGCGTGAGTGCAAGCTGCCCGGCTCGAAGCTCTAGCACGTTGACCCGGCACGCACTCTGCTGGGCAGACCACTGACCCTGAACGGTCCTGCCCTGCCGCACTGCACCCCACCCTGAGAGACATGCACCTATGGTGATGGTCTCCTGGCGGGATGGGATGGCGCCCATGGGCACGCCTACCAGAGATAGGCCCTGCCCCTCCAGCGTGACGGAGAGTGGAGCAATGCTGCGACACCCTGACTTCACTGTGCCTGTGCCACTTGGCGTCCAAGTGAAGGCTGTTCAGCCACATCTGCATGGGGCACAACGACAGCGGGCCTAAGGGCCCAGCGGCCGAGGCAGCTGCCAGTCTGCCCAAGGGCCGGAGGAACTGAATATAAGGCACCCTCTTGCCCGGCCCACGTGGAAGTAGGCATCCCTCGGTTGGGAACCACTCCACCTGTGCGTATGCAGTAGTCAGCATATAGAATGGCAGCACCTTCAGGAATCTGTTGATTCCTCTGAGGTCCAAGATCGGGCGAAATCCGCCGACTTTCTTGCTCACGAGAAAGTATGCCGAGTAGAACCCCCTGGCTAAGCAGAGGGTCTTACTGGGTTGATTGCGTCCTTGGACAAAAGGACGGACAACTCTTGGCCCAGAGGTAGGGCCCCTGCCGGATCGCTGACGACTGTCAATTAGACCCAGCCGAAGGCTAGGGGCCGGAGCTGCGGTCCGTACCCCTGGGTTAAGGTGAAAACCACCCAAGGGACGGAAGTACAGACTGCCCAGAAACTGAGCTGCTGCTGGGAAAGCAGCCGCCGACCACTCCCGGGATTTCAGAGCCCAGCCCCCCGGACCCTGGAGCCTCTTGGGGGGTTCCGGTAAGGCTCTGGGGCACGAGGCCGCCTGGAAGGCGGGCGACATGGGGCACGAAAGTCATTGGGAGGCGGTTGAGTGGGCCACTAAGACCTCTGCAGACCACCCCTGTAATCCAGCGGCTGAGTGCGGCTGCTAGAGCAGCCCCTGGGCCTGCTGGGAGTGGGCACAGGTCTGCGAGGACCCGAGTGCTGCTGCCTGGTCTGCCTAGCTTGGGCGGCACACTCCAGTGCCTCCAGGGCAGCTGATCTAAACAGCTCCCCTGGCTCGACTGGTACGCGACGGAGGACTCTCCGTCAACCGGAGGAGGTGCGTCAGCCGAAGGAGGGGCGCCAACCGAAGGAGGCGCCTCTTGGCCCTTCAGCCTGGGCTGAAGGGCCAAGAGGCGACTTCATCATGCCCCTATCGGCAGCTAGCCGATCCACTTTAGAGGACAGCCTATTTCTAGTCCTATTGGGGGGAGCACACAAAGCCATCGCTCCCTCAAGTCGCCGGGAACGGCCGAATTGATCTGGAGGAGTACGTGACAAGGAGAGGTGTCTGTTGGCTGCTGCCAGACGTTCCACCTCAGTGATTCGAGCAGCTTTGAGCACCCGAGGCATGCAGCTACAGCTCATGCAGGCGTTTACCGTGAGAACCTCCCCCAGATGTTCGAATTTCGTCCCCACTGACCGCCAGAAGCGGCCGAGGCAGGAGGGGCAGCGGTCGTGGCCGTCCTCGGGCTCAAGAGAAACCCTAAAGGCGCTACATGAATGAACCATTCTGTAGGTAGCCAGATGCAGCGTAGCCGGGAGCGGGTGCGGGAACACAGCCTTCACCAGCTACCTGCTTAATGGAAAGAGTAGAGCGTTGCTGCTACTCGCCGAACAGAAGAGGGATGTAATTACACCCACGTTACGGCAGAGGGAGCGGGAGCGAGATCACTGCCTTCACCTAGCTGGATTAGTAAATAAGGCAGTTTACCAAGAGCGGGAGCGAAAACACTGCCTTCACTGGCTGAGCTAGAGGCGAGTGCCAGATGCAGCGTAACCGGGAGCGGGTGCGGGAACACAGCCTTCACCAGCTACCTGCTTAACGGAACCAGGCAGTTTAGCGTCTACCAGGAGCGGGGGCGAGAACACTGCCTTCACTGGTTAAATTAAGACGAATGCCAGATGCAGCGTAACCGGGAGCGGGTGCGGGAACACAGCCTTCACCAGCTACCTGCTTAATGGAATAAACAAGGCAGTTTAGCGTCTACCAGGAGCGGGGGCGAGAACACTGCCTTCACTGGTTGAGTTAGAGACAAATGCCAGATGCAGCGTAACCGGGAGCGGGTGCGGGAACACAGCCTTCACCAGCTACCTGCTTAACAGAAAAACAAGGCAGTTTAGCGTCTACCAGGAGCGGGGGCGAGAACTGCCTTCACTGGTTGAGTTGGAGACGAATGCCAGATGCAGTGTAACCGGGAGCGGGTGCGGGAACACAGCCTTCACCAGCTACCTGCTTAACAGAAAAACAAGGCAGTTTGGCATCTACCAGGAGCGGGGGCGAGAACTGCCTTCACTGGTTGAGTTAGAGACGAATGCCAGATGCAGTGTAACCGGGAGCGGGTGCGGGAACACAGCCTTCACCGGCTACCTGCTTAACGGAGAAACAAGGCAGTTCCGCGTCTACCAGGAGCGGGGGCGAGAACACTGCCTTCACTGGTCGAGTTAGAGACGAATGCCAGATGCAGCGTAACCGGGAGCGGGTGCGGGAACACAGCCTTCACCAGCTACCTGCTTAACAGAAAAAACAAGGCGGTTTGGCGTCTACCAGGAGCGGGGGCGAGAACTGCCTTCACTGGTTGAGTTAGAGACGAATGCCAGATGCAGTGTAACCGGGAGCGGGTGCGGGAACACAGCCTTCACCGGCTACCTGCTTAACGGAAAAACGAGGCCGTTTGGCGTCTACCAGGAGTGGGGGCGAGAACTGCCTTCACTGGTTAAGTTAGAGTCGAACGCCAGATGCAGTGTAACCGGGAGCGGGAACACAGCCTTCACCGGCTACCTGCTGAACGGGAAGAGTAGAGCGGTGCTACTACTCGCCGAACAGAAAAAGGGATGTAGCTACATCCGCATTACCGGTAGAGGGAGCGGGAGCGAGAGCACTGCCTTCACCTAGCTGGGTAAAATAAAGAAGCTAACAGTATACGCAATACGTTAGCCGAGCGGCTGCTGCTAACGATCAAGCCAAATAACACACATGTTTAAGACCAGATAACTAGCTTCTAAAGAATAGAATAGCACAGAGCCGTAGTTACAGCAGTAACCATGGCCAGGGCTCACACGGCATCTAACCGTAGTTACAGTAGTAACTATGGCCAGTACTTACACGGCTTAGAACCGTAGTTACAGTCGTAACTCTGGCCAGTACTTGCACGGCTTGGATACTTACACAGCATAGAGCCGTAGTTACAGTAGTAACTCTGGCCAGTACTTGCACGGCTTGGAACCGTAGTTACAGTAGTAACTATGGCCAGTACTTACATGGTTTAGAACCGTAGTTACAGTAGTAACTATGGCCAGTACTTACACAGCATAGAGCCGTAGTTACGGTATTGCCTATGGCCAGTACGTGCACGGATTGGAACCGTAGTTACAGTAGTAACTATGGCCAGTACTTACGGCTTAACCCCGTAGTTACAGTATTAACTATGGCCAGTACTTACACAGTTTGGAACCGTAGTTACAGTAGTAATTATGGCCAGTACTTACGGCTTAGGACCTTAGTTACAATAGTAACTGTGGCCGGTGCCTAAAAGTGTCAGCCAACGGCTGCCCACTAGACAATATAATATTGGGAGGATGAAATCCTCCTTAATGGCCATACATGCAGAGCACACGGCACACACAGTGAAGATTGTTCTCTGCATATCGTCCTAGTGCTAGGAGTCTAGTACTAGGAGCAGTAAATACAACGATATAGCGCTACTGCAACCATACCATGCGTTTACCGGGAGCAGCAGCGAGAGCACTGCCCTCACCGGCTGAGTTAAATAATGAAGCTTAACCGTACATGCAAGGTGTTAGCCAAGCGGCTGCTGCTAACAATCAAGCAACAAAGTCAGAACACAATGTTAAGACCAGATAATTAGCTTCTAAGAAAGAGAACAGCCCGCATAGAACCGTGTCTGGTTACAGTAGTAACCGCACATGCCGAGCATACAGCACCCGCCGTGAAGATGTTCTCTGCATATCATCCTAGTGCTAGGAGTCTAGTACTAGGAGCAGTAATACAACGAACTAGCGCTACTGCAATCAAACCCTATGCTACAGGGAGCGGGAGCACTGCCCTGAGTTAATAGTTAAGCTCAACAGCAAGGTGTTAGCCAAGCGGCTGCTGCTAACAATCAAGCGACCAAGTCAGAACACAAATGTTAAGACCAGATAATAGCTTCTAGAAAATAGAAAGTACTTACCTTACTTTCTGCATCTAAAAAAACGGGTTTAAAGTATGACACTCTTGGTTTTCCATACTAAATCGAATGAGGGACGCAGCCAAAGCTGGGACTCAAATGCTAATGATAGCTCGGGCACAACGCCACAAGCAGAACTTTCAAAAGAGCATAAGGGCAGCTTTATGGGAGAGGAAGCGGGAACACTGTCGTCACCAGAAAGTCTAAGCCACAAACAATAAGACGGTAATGAGGACAACTTGGCTGGGAGCGGGTGTGGAAACACAGCCATCACTAGCAACAAGCTGACACAAACCTGTCTGTCGCGGCTCTGCACAGCCGGCGCAGCTCCTGGAGGACGCGTCTAACGACCCGTAGCTCCGACTGTCAGTCGCGAAGCTTCACGCGGCCAGCTGTTTGCAGAGAAATCCCTCAGATCAAACGTTCAAACCTGAACGCTGTAGGCTACGAAAACGTAGCCACGGTACCCTCGCGCAGCGAGAAGATGAAAAGGAACAGATCCTCTGACAATACCGGCTGATATAGCCGGTGTCACGTGGGTCACGGGTGACTTTGTTGTTATTGGTACTCGAGCTGCGCATGCGCGCGATGGACATATCCAGTGCTAAAGCACCGCCTCTGGCGGTCAGTAGGGACGAAATAGAACTCAGGCTGGGTCCTGAGAGGGCGAGGAATACCATAACTTCCCCATAGACGACCAACGGTACAAGAGTCTGGACATTTGAATTTAACTAATGAGGGGGATAAAGTTCAGGTGTACAGGGGGCCAGGTGGTTGCAGGGCTAGAAGGAACGGGTCAACTAATATGGTGAGTGCCGACAATCAAAACAGGCAATAAACAAACGACAGACAGTAAAAACAGACATAACAGAGATTGAGAAAACTTAAAAATAAGAGAGACCCATGTTTCTGAGTTATTTTTCATCTCAGTTGCCTTGTAACGAATTAGCTCGTTTCAACAGCAGTTACTTTGCCATACCTTGTTTGGAACAAAAATGCACTTTATTTCCCTTGATCTTGCTGGATGTAAGCTTAAAACACCATCTCACACTTCAACCTCATTGGCCTTGTCTGAAAATCTTTTTTATAACTCTAAACCCTCAATTGATTCTAGTCAGAATTGTATTTTAGCACTCACATTTCTCGAAACACTGGACCCATTTGACTCAGTTATACACTTTTAATTCAAATTTCAACAACAAAAGTAATCCAGAGATGAGTTATCCCTACAGCAATTACTTAATTCACTTTGCACTTGTTGCCTCAATAGCTTCAGCTATGTAATAATAAAGCACAATTTGACATCACTGCATCAACAGATACAGTGATTTTGTCTGACCTCAAATAGCACATTATGGTGTTCTTTACAGAGCAATACATATTGGAATTAAACTGAAATGACATCGCAAAAGACTGAATGCCCTGCCTCATGACTTACATTTTAATTTGAGGCTGAGAGCATTGTACCCCCCTCGCTCTGAAATGGTATCTATTAAACATGCTTTCTTCACAAATGTAATCCTATGGTATTTGATGAATGATGCTCAGTGTTTTTAATTAAGCATTGGATCAAGTAAGGACTGCAACCACTTTCATATTTTGTTCCCAGCGACCCATTCATTACATAGAGCTTCCCTCTCATCAATTCATGAAATAACTACATTTTCTCTGCATTATTGAAGCACAAGGACACATGGGACCCAATCAGAATATTTGGAGTTTATTAAAGGTCACCTATCATACTATTTTTAAGCAATAGCATAGGTCTCAGATATATAAAACATGTCTATGAAGTGTTTTGGTCAAAAAACCAAACCGATCACCTATTCTAGCCATGCCTCATATCCCTCTATTTCTCTTCCTGTTTGTTACGTTCCCACTAGGGGATGAGGAAAAGCAACACACACCAGTTAGAAATAATTACAAGGAATTTGTTAAATAGCGATATAAACAAAATGGAAGGGAAGCAGCCTGGAGCAAACAAAAAGGCCAAAAGGGCGCAGTTTTAAATGAGCAACCGACAAAAGGAGGACTCTAAAAAGAGAGCCTAAGTAAATACAAAGAAATAGATACTAACAAAATAGCAACAAAACAACCCTCACTATCAAAGTGGTGGAGGCTGCAGGAAAACACAGCTATACTAGAGGACAACAGTCAACGTAATACTAAACTAATCTAGGCACAACTAATCACAACAACACTAAACTAAATATGGACCACAACAACGAAGAGCAAGTAGCGAGAGGCGTCTGTTCACACATCAGAGCCTTTCGACTGATAGTTGTCCACGGCTTTGTAGTCGTCTCCGGAAGGCGTGCACTGGATGTGCGCTGTGATTGGAATGTGTTGGGCCCGGCATGCTCCAATCACATCTTCGGAGGCGGGCCAGAGGCCTGTACTACGAACCAGGATTTTCGCTTAGCGAGCTAACTTCAGGGAAAACTCTGGGTTTCCGGTCCTAAGATGCTGGTTCTCTTTTTAGCGGGCTAGATCTCCATGGTAACTTATGCTGAGCGGCTAACCTGCTCCGGAGCAGGTTAGGTTGCAGGCTAAAAGATCAACTCAGTGAAAGCACTGCCTGCTGACCAATCAGAGCTCAGTGTGCGGAGTTTAAAGCGATCAAGTCATATTACAGGAGAAAGGAAATACAGTATAAACTGCCGTTGCAGGAAAGACGGCCGGCAAAAATCAATTGACTGTGTGAACGTGAACATTAATAGAATATCACCTCCCATCTTCAGAGCAATCTGACTATTATAACATTAGCGTTAAGAAAGCTTACTTAAATATCTGCCACAACATAATTAACCGGATCAAAGTAACATTACGTACAGTCCGTGGCACTGTGAGTGCAGACGTCAATGTGTCCCATTCAGAGGTCGCGTTAACTGAATATATTCCGTCTATGACGGATTTTTTTTAACCACGACGGAAAAATCTGAAAGCAGTCCGTCAGTTTGACGGATTAGAACAAACTCAGAACAGCACCAAAGTTTACCTGCAGCAGGGTTCCGGTGTTATGCCTTGTTATGGATGCCCGCCAAAAAGGAAATTATATCGTTTCCAGACCTAACTTTGCCGAACAAATCATTGAAATGTCTGGGAGTTTATGCTTTACGCTGTGGCATGCTCCCGTGAGGTGCAGTGGGCATGCATAACACACAGCATAACACCGGTGTAGGTACCATATGTGTTCGGGGTCCGTTACGCTTACCAATGACGTCACGCATTGGCTGTACGGTAACCCAAGAGGACATTTTACACAGCCAAATTCCGAATGTATTGAAACTCCAGACTCAACGTAAGAGCTTGAGCCTCTTCGGGGGTCATTTCTCCATCTTTATATGTAGATATTACTTTTCTCCGTCACGTTGTTTCCAAAGCAACAACAACTTCCTGTCAACTACGCTAACTCTCCTTCAAAATAAAAGCATGTCCATACAAAATAGGAAGCCAAGCCAAATGACACTTAAGACATACAACTGCAACGAAAGTAAGAAACACAATGCGATATCCTTTTCAATGAACACAACTTGAGTTACATTAACAAATGACTATAAAACAACAATACTGTAGAATAACAAATTGAATGCCGTGAATACACGCGTTGAAGCGGTTCACTGCTGATAACCGTATCTGGCCGTGCACTCACAGTGTCACATACTGTATGCAGAAGTATTATGTTAAGAAACACATTAAGTTGACGAAACACTCGAGTCAAATGTAATTAAAGTCAGATCCACTCCTGTCTTAGGGGCAGTGATATCATAAACCTGTTAATGTACGCATTCAAACTCTTTTACCAGCTGTATTCACCTTGCAGGTGCAGCTATATGGCTTTTATCCTGGATAAAGTGTTTAAGTCATGGATGTTTAAAGTTTAACTTCTTCATTTGTCTAATATTATTGTTGACTTTTCATTCAGGAAGTATGACGCGCTGCGCTGTCAGTACGCTTCTCCATGTTTGTTATTGGTCGAATGCTCCAAATACCACCCCTTTCATGTGAACGCGCACCTAACTAGATAGGACACGGCTGGCTTGAGCGATCCACTTGATAACCCGCGTCATGCGAGAGCTTGTATGTTTTGGATTAGGCCAACCGGCTAACTCAAACCCTCTACTTATCAGTCGTACATCACCAGCGTCAGGCTCGGGCTACGCAGTTTTGGGGGATAGTATCTAATCTCCACGCAGTTTTGGGGGTTAGTTATTTAATCATCACTCATCGTGCTATGTATATCTATGGAGTGATGATGCCCGAGCCTAGTCGCCAAACTCAACTATATGCTGCTTCTAATAAACATGTTAAAGGAACACGTGAGTTGTCTGACTGAAATGGGACGAAGCCTGCGAGCTAGTTCAGGCAGTCAACTCGAGCACTTGTGCTGCATTCATACATAACGCCCCCTTGCCACTCTACAACCAACCAACCAGAGTCTCCTTAATATGCCGCTCTATTTAACCTGCCAGATCTCTCTCCATGCATTGCTTGCTGCTGCTATTGCTGCAGCTACCTCTACGTCGCTGCTATTGCTGCAGCTACCTCTACGTCGCTGCTGCTTGCCTGCCCCACCACCACCCCAGCTTCCACCCCAGCTTCCACCTGTAGGCTCGGGGGTTAGTTATTTAATCATCACTCATCGTGCTATGTATATCTATGGAGTGATGATGCCCGAGCCTAGTCGCCAAACTCAACTATATGCTGCGTGAGTTGTCTGACTGAACTATGGTTACTTGGAACGTAAAAACAAACCAAGTGCTTTCAAACTTGATGACAACAGCAAGCACTTAGGTTGAAACGCCATTCAGTCATTGTGTGTTCTCCGCAATACCCCACTTATCTTTGGCGATGTGGTTGAAAGACAAAATAAGTATTGGAACCTTTTGTTGCAAATAGTTAATATTGTTTTCTCCCGTATCCTGACTAGGGGTGCAACAACTAATCGATTAAAATTGATGACCAAATTAGTTGCCAACTAATTCAGTCGTCGATTCGTTGGTAATGTCATCACGTGTGTTTTACGCGCCGTTAAGCTCCAACGTTATCGGTATTTTTATCGGTACTGGAGACATTTACAAAATATATGTCATATGTATTATTGCTACATAAACATTATATCGCGGTCTTGGTGTCGCCAACTCGTTTCTAATATGCAAAAAGACAAAAAAATGCATCTATGGTGTATTTTCGATCTTTCCAATCGAGACAAGAGGCTTGTTTGAGACGAGCTGCGGCTCGCCTCGAAAGTAGCCGATCGCAGCCGGGGGATCTCTCAAAAAGCTCGCCTTAAGTCGGACAGCTCGGAGTCCTTCCACTGACTGCACTAGAGCCCACCCTTCTACTAACTGCACTAGATCCCACCCTTCTACTGACTGCACTAGAGCCCACCCTTCTACTAACTGCACTAGAGCCTACCCTTGCTCAAGCCACAGCACCAGACCCCACCATTGCTCCAGCCCCAGAATACCTCACCCTTGCTCCAGTGACTGCATCAGAGCCTGCCATTGCTGAAGCCACAGTACAACAGCCCACTCTTGCTCCTCCCCCAGAGCCCACTCATAAACCACCAATAAGACAACCATGTGGTCCCAAATGCAGAAGAAAATGCTCTGAGAAATGTTCAGAGGACAGACAAAGAGAAATCTGGGGCAAGTACTGGAATATGCCATACCCTGAGAAAAGTTCCTTCATGTGTATGCCAGGTACCGACCGCTACAGTTTGTGGTGATGGAAAACCAAGTCGGCGGGGCAGGTCTTTCATCTACAGGCTGAAAGATGAAGACCAGGTCCCACAGCAGGTGTGCAAAATGTTCTTTCTTTCAACTTTAGGGTACCACCCAACCAACGACAGCCTGGTCCTTTCAGTGATAGGCAAAGACATCTCAACTCCTCTTGCTCGACCGAAAGATCAGAGAGGGAGACATGCACCAGCCAACAAGCTGGACCAGAAGCCATTGCATGAGCACATTGAGTCCTTCCACCCGACTGTCAGCCACTACCGCAGGGAGCATGCCCCATGGCGCCGCTACCTCCCCAGTGACATTAGCATGAAACTCATGTATGCTGACTACATAGAAAAGGACAACAAGTGCTCCTACGAGTCATATCGAAAGGCTGTGAAGTCTTTGAACATTAGCTTTACTAAGCTTGGAGAAGAGCAGTGTGAGAGCTGTCTGCTGCAGGAACAGCATGTGAAGGCTGACCACCAGGGGGAGGCTGCAGTAAACTGCCCCCAGTGTGAGAAGTGGCAAATACATAAAGATTCCGCAACAGAGAGCAGGCTACACTACCAGTCAGATGCATAACGGGACTTGCCTGAAGATACATCGACCAGAAGTGTAGATCTGCAGAAAGTGATCATGCTCCCACGAATGCCTGGTGTCAAGTCAGCTGTCTTCACAAGACGGATTGTGGCTTATCATGAAACCTTCGCGTCAGTTGGGAAAAAGACCAACAAAAAGAATACCATCTCTGTTGTCTGGCACGAGGGGATTGCAGGGCGGAGTGCTGCAGAAATAACATCAGCCTATGCAGCAGCATTGGAGAAGGAGCGGGACATCAAGCACATTGTCTACTGGGTAGACAATTGTAGCTCTCAAAATAAAAACTGGTGCCTTTTCTCTTCACTTGTGTCCATAGTCAACTCACAGACCATCTCAACTGAAGACATCACCCTTAAGTTTTTCCAGCCAGGGCACACATTTATGAGTGCGGACAGTTTCCATCATGGCGTGGAGCAGGAGATGAAGAGCAGACCAGGAGGAGTGGTCTATGATTTTGACGACTTCCTCTCTGTGGTGGGAAACTCTAATTCTAAGAAAGTTGAGGTGGTGGAGCTAAAAAATGAAGGCATCAGGGACTGGACGGATGGCCACTCTGCAGTCAAATCGAAGAAACTCCCCAAACTGGCAGACCTTAAAGTTGTCCAGTTGCGCCGTGGATCAAGGAGTATGTTTGTGAAAATATCCCATGAGTAGGAAGACTTCACAGAACTGGATTTGCTGCAAAAGAAATTTCAGCTAAAGATACCCACCACCTTGAGGCCACAAGACAAGGGCATAGAGGAGGCAAAGAAGAGGGATATCCTCAAGAAGCTTGGTCCCCTCATGCCACCCAACAGGAGGCTATTCTGGAGCTCCCTGCATGTGAGCAACACTGATGAAGAATAATGAGAGGAAGAACAAGAAGGATAACCATCACTAATATATGAATAAGATGAATTGTTACCAATCGATTTAATCTAGTATCTAATTTATGGGAGAGAACTTTATGGAAAGAACATGAATTCTAATTTTGTATACCATCAGCATTTGCATTAAATACTATACATTTTACTTTCTATGCAAGTGAATTTATTTGTAGGATGTGACTTTTATCCACTATTAGAAAACATACACACTACATCATCAACACGTTTTATTCCCTCTACCTTTTATCTGAAAACGTTAACTGATATTTAACCTAGGGCATTGTTACCTATTATTGCCATTGCAAAATCAGATGTAACTTGCAATTTAAGGAATAAGAAGAGGAGTGTTAGTGTTGTTTCAATTCAATACAACAATGAGTTTATAAAATAGGTCATAATGATGTGAGTTGGTAATGCAACTTTGTCACCTTACATACAAAATACCTTAAATACATGTTAACTCCATCTCATTTGCATTATATTTTATTTAGGTTTATATTATATTGAGCCTAATTTGCACCATGATCACTACATTTTATGTAGATGTTATCATTAGTAACATAAACTGATTTTATATTGTGATCAGCAACCAAGTGAGCGATTACATGGAAGTTAATGCCTTTTGCCTTGGTATTACCCCTTGTTATTTTGCAGACAATGCAAAGGCAGAGTACATTAACTTCCGAAAAAAGGTCAAAGGTCAAGTTTGAGCTCAAGATTTTTATGTAGATATTTAACTTAATTAAAAAACAAAGAATTGCAACATTTTCAATATTCTGCCTACAATTCATTTGGCTGGACAGCAAAACAACTTTAAAGTCATTTTTCTCAGTTCTACACTCTGGCGAGTTAAGGTCTTTTGCCTTTGTAGGGCAGCACAGCACACACACTTATATACATATGAGAAATGCTAATGTTTTTATCCAGTTAACAGCAAATCCACACATTATATACTACACCAAACCTCTCCGACTTCAATAATCTGACCGCTATTAGTATTCCTTTCAGCTTTAAAAAATAAATCAATGAATTGATTGCGTCTCCCTGATATAGATCATGTATCTTGGAGCATCAAATGACAACTGTTCTTCTACTACACTGCATTCTTCAGAGAGTCTGTCCAACAGTTTGGATACCCACTCAGGTACAAATATCTGTCTGAGGTAACAGTTGCACCACATGGTGGCAGAACCCTACATTTAAAGTGACAGATGGTGAACCAAATACCGTAATCACACAGAACATGTTACTGATTGAGGTTATGGGGAACTGTATGTCGTATTGTCGAATATTCACCAAACCTGTTATCTTGATTAGTCAGAAATATTAATCTATCCTTCCTCTAACAGGTTTTTGTAATACCTGCTTTTTAGAATGCTTTTACATGAAATGCTAACTTGTACATTTCATGAAGAATACTTTTCTTTAGAGTGAGAGCAGACCATGGTGTGGAGAATGTTGGGGTGGCGGAGCTCATGTTGACTGTGCGTGGGCTGTAGGAGCAAACACAGTGGTGGTGGCTTAAATCCCACCTCCGCTCCGCGTCGTCCGTTAGATGAACCTGGTCAGATTAATAAGAGAAGGAGTTCAAAACACCGGAATAAAAGTTATAACAATAATCAGATTTTAATGGTAAAACACACTAATACAAGTTACAGAGTACTCTGGACTCCCAGTTCTACTGCCGTGCGATACAGATATCGGGACCAGCCAGTCAGAAACAGGGGGCATTTTGCATGAATAAACAACAGTATAGACATATTTGGGGCAGAGTTGTGTCGGCTCTTCCGTCCCATTTTACTCCTAAGCGAATCAGAGAGTCCGTGGGGAGGAGTTGTGTTGGTTGTAACTCCCCTAGGTGTTCTTACTGGTTGGATTCACTTCTGGTCGGGTCCAATACAGCGAATCAGAGTTCTGGGAAAAAGTATTTTACTTCTGAACAGAGCGTGAGAGCTTCGGAAGTAAACAAGGACAGAGTCACTTTTTATCTTGCACCTGAGTTCACTCCTTTACTTTGCCAAGGAATATTTCACACAAACTCTATTCTTTCCTAAACAATCAAACATTGTACACAGATATATTGGTGCTTTACTTCTGAACAGAGCGTGACAGCTTCGGAAGTAAGCAAGGACAGATTCAATCTTTATCTTGCACCTGAATTCACTCCTTTACTTTCCCAAGGAATATTTCACACAAACTATTCTTTCCCAGACAATCAAACATTGTACACAGATATATTGGTGCTTGAGATTATATTGGCCCCAGAAATAACCTTGAAAAGAATATGTGTGTGTGCTGGTATCTGGGTCAGTGAGTGTAAGTGAGAAGGTTATATATAGGATTACTTTAAAACAGTCCCAAATAATACATGTTCACTTCAATACAGTTTAAAATAATACATGTTTACTTTAATACAGTTTAGAACAAACAAATTAACTTTAATCTTTAGGGCCTAACAGTGGCAGCTTCATTTCAGGCAAAAGTGTGCACAATCAACGGTAGGGCATGTCTTTTGATTTTTGTATAGGCCTACATTGAAATATTTTTATATTTTTTTCCACATGCTGTGCTGAAAATGTTGAAACCTAAACCCCATTATTTAATTTTTTATAACACTAGCATTGAACGGTTGTGGAGAGATGTCTGGATGGCAGTCACCAGCATCTTCTACATTGTCCTGCACTCACTGGAGGATGAAGGGCATTTGGATCCCAGCAACAGTACCCATTTATTCTGTTGCCACTATGTGTTCCTGCCACGTCTTCAACACAGCCTGAAAGTGTTCCGTGATGGCTGGGACAACCATCCTTTAAGGACTGAGCAGAACATGACTCCAAATCAGATGTGGGCAATGGGAGAACTGCATAATCCCATTCATGATCCTGATGATGTTGAGGTAATATCATCATTTGTATGGGATATGTGCATGGAGGAATACATGTATAGTGTAGTGATACTTCTTTATTCTTATTTTGTATACAATTATAACGGTACATAACAGCGAAAGAAAAGTATACATATTTTTTTTAAACTGTTTTGTTTTTGATGACACAGAAATTATAGATCCCCTACATTGACTGGGAGGCCAGTGGTCATCTGCGTGAGGAACACTGGGAATAGTTGTTCCTGTCACCCGGAGTCCTCTGAGTGATCAACAGATGGAACACCTTAATGCTAATATGGACCCAATGTTACCATCAGATTCATTTGGAAATAACATCTACTTGAACACATTACGGTTGGTTCTCTTTACGACTGGAAATTAAGAGCAATGGATCCATGGACAGTACCAGTAGCAGACAAAGTATTGCCTTTATAGTCTTACTTAAGTAAAGTAAGTACTATGAGCAACATGGACTTACATTTGAAGTACTCATTATGCTTTTAAAGGTTCTCTATGTGTTTTGATTATATAGCTGCATTAATGTGTATGTGTATTTGATCTGAAAGAGCATTTCAAGTAAGGTACTCGAGTTTAAGACAATGTGTGTCTTTTTTAAACGGATAACACTATACACATTGAAACCCTATTTAATTTAATATCTTTTGAATGTATATCATATTTATTTCAGGGTACTTTTGTATTTCCACATTTATTAATTCTAGTTGTATTAGGTAGGTAGGTAGATATCATATATAGATAGATGGTACTCATTATGCTTTTAAAGGTTCTCTGTATGTGTTCTGATTATATAGCTGCATTAATGTGTATGTGTCATTTCACTAATGTAGATGTTTATGGTTAATGTTGACGAAACTTTTTTAGTGCTTTTTATACTGTTTGCTAGTTTAATAATACACCAATGCATTATATTCTCATAAGTGATTTTCTACATTTCTCAGAGAAGCAGCCCTGTTTCCAGCATTGTGACTATGTATTTGCAAAGGATGATACAAGCAAAACCATCTAATCATAACATTAAATAAAGTTGTTGCCTAAATGAAGTGGAGTAAAAAGTTAGAGTAATTCCCTCTTAATCCATAAAATGGAAATACTAATAAGTAAAGTAAGTTTACTTGACTACAGTCCAGTCCTGTATCCTACATAATAAAATATGACAATCATGAATGTCTTTCTTTTTATGAAATCAGTATCCCACATTTGTTTTAAACACTTGCAAATGATATGCTAGAAACACATATTATAGGATTGATATTATATTTACCATGTAAAGTCCTGTACTCTGCAGGTGCCAGTAAAGAGCAATACAATGACAAAATCTTTCCAAACAAAACAAGGTAGGTAGGTAGCCTATGTAGGTAGGTATGGTAGACACTAGACAGACAGATGGATGGATGGATGTAGATAGATAGACAGATAGATACTTCATTCATCCCAAATTGTGAAATGTGTGGAAACAAGTATAAACATAATAACATTAAATACAAATGAAAACAATAGACAGGAATATATGCATATACAGTAGAAAGGACACGATGAATATTATAACATTTAATGAAGCCTATCGGCCCGTCCACACAGCGGCGTGCGTTGAAGCTTGCCGGCGGGCGTGTCTGAAACTCGACCTTCTGCCGAGGCGTCAAAAGTTGAACATTGCTCAACTTTTGCAGCGAGCCATGCCAGCAACGGTCCGCGTCGCTTCCCACAATGCAGTTCGGCGAAAAGTGACGTCACCCCATTCAAAGTGAATGGTGAAGCGTCAACGCACGCCGCTGTGTGGACGGGCCGTTACTATGAAGGCTAATACGGTGCTTTTCTACAGATTACTTTATTACTGCACTGGTAAGGTAAAATTAGGCCAATTAATAAGATGTGAAGTGCTTTGTAACGTTGACCCGCTTGACTGAATACACAAAAAACAATGAAGAAAGAATTCTCTCTGGGCTGCTTCGCTGCCAGCTGCTCCCCCCGGGACCCGAAAGTGGCGTAGAGCCTGTACTTCAACATCAATGCATCTGCTCGATATATGCTGTATTGAACCAATAAACTAACACAAACTAACTGTATCACTATAACATGATGATGATGATGGTGATAAAGAATGCATCTAACGTTCCGCTGTTCATTATAATAAAAAAAAAACAGAGCATTAAACAAACCATCATGCTCTTACTTTGAAATCATGCGGAAATGTCGTCATCAGCAGGCCATCACGTGGTTTCAGAAAATAACCGAGTGACACGAGTAGATTTTAGCCGAGACTGGCGGAAAATATGTCTCAAAATTCCGTGTGTGTAAAAAGACGATCCACAAGCAGAAATGTGAGATCCACGAGCAGAGATTTGAGATCCGCAACCGCATTTTTGTTCGACAAATACAAAATGGATTCACAAATGCCTGATCGAAAGTTGTAAATGTTAAAGAGATATTCACAGATCTTTTTTTTTATTTGTGAAAATATTTAGCGTATTTGCAAATCCGTTTTACATTTGCACATATGTAAAACATTTGCACATATCTGTGGGTTTGCAAATCTTTTAAATGCATTTGTGGATGGTGTTTTACATTTCCAAATCACATATTTACACACAAATTATTTTTCCGTTCACACAAATAATTATGAGACATATCTATGCCAATCCCCTGCGAAACGTAACCATGGTTGACCATGGTCACCATGGTATTCCATTGCCAACCACGGTAATACCATGGCCATGGGGAAGAAACCATGGTCTACCATGGTCAACCATGGTCAGCCTGCCATGGTCACAGTACCATGGAGAAGAAACCATGGTCAACCATTTGAATATTTGAACCATGGTCTCAAGAAACCATGGTCTACAGCAGGGGTGCCCAACCTTTTTTGAACCGAGAGCTACTTTTAAAGTTGCCAGTCTGCCGAGATCTACCAGTCCAAATAGAGAGGCGTAGCCATTACTGACAGCCTACTGCCAGGTAAATACACACTACTTGTATAAAACTGACCTTTAATACTCCATAAAATACTGCAGATCCTTTATTTTACCTCTTTCTAATCTACACACATACAAGTATTTAACTGAAGTTACACAGCAGTGTTGTTGATACAGAGTTGGAGTTTATTCACACGTCACATACTACAGTGGGTAATGTTTAAGAAACATTGAACAGTGCTGCCACATATGACACAGGAAAAAAAGAAAAGACTGAACCCTCTCTTTGCCATTATATAAAAATAGTGTTGCTACAAAAGTATAAATTAGGCTTACTAATAAGACAACTCAGATCTGAAGCTACACAGGAATCTGCTGCCAAAGTGCAATAAAAAAGACAAAA
Organism: Pseudochaenichthys georgianus; assembly: GCF_902827115.2. Lineage (NCBI taxonomy): Eukaryota > Metazoa > Chordata > Actinopteri > Perciformes > Channichthyidae > Pseudochaenichthys > Pseudochaenichthys georgianus. The sequence goes on along the minus strand of NC_047507.1, from coordinate 37,100,402 downwards.
TTAATAGAATCAAACCCTTTTTTTGTTGCATTTTAGCCGAGTATAAAAAGAAATGCCTTTTAAAATAGGATGCAAGCAACACTAGTTTCTTAACCTGAATTGATAATAGACTATAATCAATTTAAGTTTGCATTCTTATACCATGTTGTACAATAATTATAATGAATAAGTTCAAACAAATTAAAACTTACAGCTGATTAATAACGGTATCTAACTTGAGTTTTTATTATATCAAAAACCTGTTGAAATGCTACTGTTATTTTTACTGTCCCCCAAAAAGCGTGTGGGCAGCCTCCAGGAACGCTTCTTTCACAACTTCGCTGTCTTTGAAAGACTTCATGTGTTTCGCAAGAACGTGACTGACACGTTAAGATGCTCTGGTAGCAGCCTCGCTCTTGTTGTTGGGCCTGGTGAAAATGGACTGCTGTGCATTTAGGGAAGGCCCCTCCCCTTTTGGAGCGTAGGGCAGAATTAGGAGGGAATTCCGTCTCGTAGCGTTTGTGCACTGTTTTGAAATGCCGCTCCTAAAAGACCCTTCTTCGATAAAGCCACGCTCGCATTGCAGACGAGACAGATGGACTTTGAATTGGAATAGATACAAAAATGATCATCCTCCCACTCAGAGTGAAAATTATATATGTTGGGCTTTTTTGCTTCTGCCATAATTGCGGGTTTGTTTGTGTGCAGACTGTCACTCCTGTTGACACGGAGAACGTCAGTGAAATAGTGCCCACCAGCCACGCCCCCACACATGGGATCACGCCGGCCAATCACAAAGCTTTGGTGCGTTCAAGTGCATTATTCTGGCACGGGAAGATTATGTTTTGGACATTAACGATAAAACAGAATATTGTTGTTCTATTTTTAGACACATCTCGCGATCGACTGGGAATCTCGCTGCGATCGACCGGTCGATCGCGATCGACTGGTTGGGCACCCCTGGTCTACAGAAACCATGGTCGACAATCATTCTAATGAGGCTCATGCAGGCACCGTCACCTGATGAATATATATAAAATAGTCTTTACATTTTCACCAACTGTTTAATGAGTGTGTGTGCAACTAGAGAGTGACAGTGTACTGTAGATGAAATTAAGTTCAATTAACATGATCTATACAAATATTTTAAAATTAAATGCATGAAACTATTGAAAAGCTTGTATTAATTTATATTATTTCCAGTCTGGTGGACCATGGTTTATGTCCATGGTACTGGTGGACCATGGTTTATGTCCATGGTAGACCATGGTTTATTGTGTCCATGGTAGACCATGGTTTGTTGTGACCATGGTAGTCCATGGTTTATGTCCATGGTAGACCATGGTAGACCATGGTTTATATCAGTGCTCTACCATGGTTGACTGTGGTGCCATATCCCAACCATGGTCTACCATGGTTATACCATGGTTAAATGAACCATGTTCTACCATGGTAGACCATGGTCTACTATGGTTAATTTAGCAGGGGATAGCGGAGAGAAGCGCTCCAAGGTGTGGTTAAATGTTACCCGTCTTGAGGTGGACAATGCTCTTTGCCAATAGTGAAATAAGAGTTTACATGTAAGGGCGGTAACACAAGCAATTTGTCTAAACATTTAGAAAAAGTGCACCACATTCAGACGGAGAAATGCACCGGGTTCGACTGTCTTTCTAGTAACTCTGTAGCCCCATCCACGAGTAACGTTTCCACGTCAGCAACACACGGGAGTTAACAAAATGATACAAACATGGGTTAATGATTAGAGGTAATTGAGTTATTTATTTTGTTAAAGTTTCAGCTATTCTGTTTACAGTTCTGTTATCACATTATTTAATATGATTTGTTGAAACATTGTTGTTTCTTTTGAAGTGAAATATTATATATTTTATTTAAATAAAAAGCAATGTTAATTTTGTTCACAATTAGTTTAGTTAATTTAATAATATATGTATTTTTGAATCAAGTATTCATCTTTATTGTCTTCATTGTTAGTTTCCACATGCCTAAAAGTTGATGGCTAAATAAGAGCGTTTGAGAAATTGTGCAAGGCATAATAGTCCGAATAGTCGATTAATCGTTTCATTAATCGATAGATTAATCAATTATCAAATGAGTCGTTTGTTGCAGCCCTAATCCTGACTGATGGAATGATAAGTTACCTAAAATATTTGATCTGTAACCACCACAACATGTTCAAAGTGTTGTTTCCTGATAAGAAATAGATTCCCTAACACCACTTAATGATTCCCTATCCGAGATGTATTACATAAATTAGCCCTCTTTTCCATAATGGTGTATGTTGTGCACCGACAGAAAAATTGAGATAGTCACATTCTATGTTGTTTTATGGTTGTTTTGTCTTCCACTTCCTGTTTTGTTTTGTCACTCACCGTTTACCTGTCATTCCAGGCTCCCTGATGTCTACCTTTTGTGTTTCTTCCGTGCTCACATCAGCACCCGCCCCGCCCCTGATTGTTTCCACCTGTGTCTTGTTGTCATGTGTTTAAATTCCCCAGTCTCCCAGTGTTCCTTGTCAGTTCGTCTTGTCTCATGCCTTGGTCAGATCCAGCGCCATATAGACTGAGAGTTACGTCATCTCCGTTCACTCCAATGGACCACTTTTTTACAGCAATAGCGGATCGTGGGGCCTCTCAATCGTTCCCCGGAAGTTAGCGCCAAGGCTAGCAGAGCTATAGAGTTAAAGCATAATAGACTGTTCGTGACGGACTTTTAAAAGTAAGAAGAAGTTTAAAGATTTATATTGCGGATATTATCAGTACATCTGATTCAAATTAACATGTGTATTAAAGGATGTCAGTGGATTATCCCTAAATTAGTAGATTTAGGGAACGTTTACAGATAACAGATTAAGCTAGGATACCGAAGCAAGTTAGCAACACACGTTGAACAGCCTTTTAATTGTAAATTCCGTTCTCTTAATGTCTATTTGGTCCAACGTTGTTGAATTAGAGAAGAGGGGCTTCTTAACGGGATTGTATGAGACCCTCACCCTGTACCCTGAGTCTCAACTCTCAGTGTTTTTCAAGCCTTTCCCTGTTTTTTTGTATTAAACAAAACATTAAGCTTTCCCAATGGTGTGGTTTTCGTTTTGTGAAAAAGTGCAAATGCAGTGTTTGTATATAATTACATCACATATGTTTTTGCTGTTGGTGGTGAAATTGCTCCTGCTGACTTGAGCCAGCCATTTTTTCCTCCGCTCTGTGTCAGTGGGGAAGCCGTACATTTTTACTCCTTTCTCTGAGCGATTTGAGCATCCCCAGGCAGCACAGCAAACCATGGTGGCGACTAGGAGGCAGCACAGCAAACCAGGACAACACGGAGGAAAAGGCACAAACAAACTGCATGATATGCTATTCAATGTTTATTGAATTCCATGTATTTGCAACAACCTGATCTCACCAGAATGCGTGACTCCACCACGACTCCTTAACACCACAATGCGTGGTGGAGTCACGAACTTTGTTACATTTGCGTGTCGGCACCACGCAAACAACCCCAATGTAAAGTGAATGAGGTTCCTTTGTCGTGGTGCACACACGCATTTCTACAACGTGCATTGTGTGTAATGCAACTGTTAATTTTATTAAATTAGTTTGTTTTTAAGGAAGGCCAGAGCTTCAGCTGTGTCAAATAGATTGTTCCCTTTAGTTAACGTTATTTAAAAGATAATGATCATGTCTTGTATTACGAGCGTCCATTCCCATTGGATAACGGAGAATTTTACACCCGGAAGTAAGTAGCCTATTCTCCTTACTGTCGATTGATTTTACAGTGATATCTGCACTACTCATCGACTAAAAAACACCAAATTGTCCTTCTTAATTACACAACATTGATTGGTTTGAATTGTTTGCAATGCTTTTGTATTTCCCCCCTTCGATTCGGAGAAACAAATATTTTTTCGGAGTTTTTGGACAGCAGAAGACACTACACTACCCAGAATCCTCAGCTATCGTTTGGGACTACACCATGAACCCCGTGATCAGTCCTCAATTCTTTGATTGGTTGACCTCCAAATGCATTCCATATGAAAAAAAACGTTTCGTAAAAGAGAAAATCATACTTTATTCAGCAGTGCTTGCTTTACTCTTTGATAGTCATCACATGAATGCATTTTAATAAATGGTTTGGCTGCATTAATATTACACATCTGTCTTAGTTCTTTATTTATCTACAGAGATCGGGCATCAGAATACACCGGAAACTATTCTTTTACCGTTCTGTTTTAATTTCACAATAAAGTTAGTAGTAATATTTTGTTTTGATATTATTGTTTTTTATTAACTACTAGACGACTGGCTCATGTTAAGACCATCTTTTTTTGGTTGCTATGGGTTTTTTCCATCGCTTTTGTGTTACAAATATCAAAACAATAACAAAATAATATTCGTCGTAAACTAAACCGGAAACAGCAGTATATTTTATTTTGTTAACACTGTAAACTTGACAGCCTTTTAACCCAAACCACCTACTGGTTAAAGCACGTTATTACATGTTTGGAGTAATTGCAATGCAGGAAGATTGTGTTGCTTTTTAATGACTGTTTAAAATGCCTTTTTCTTAATGTCTTTCATTTTTGTAACGCACTTTTGAATGTGTTATATTTTATGAAAACATTCAAATATTAACAGTACATACAAAATAGTGGGAAAGTAGAAGGTCAATTATATAAATATAGAATAGAAAATATCAAGAAGATACTCAAATGATATCTAGAGTAAAACAGTTTAGTGCCTGATAGGAGGATGTGCTAACTAATAAGGCTTTAATTAAAGAAATGTGCAGAATACGACAGTGTAATGGTGGAAGTATACACACACATTGATAGATGTCTTGTAATGCACTGTTGATGAACCTGTGACCCAAGTTGTTCATTCATTGCATAACTACACTGTTGTGTATATGATATGTCAATAAACCTTAGAAAATCTTGAAATCTTGAAAGGGATGTGCAAAATAGCAATTATATACAGTCTTTAATGAACTATTAGAGAATAACGAGTAATGAATATGCTTTAAACGGATCTGCAGATAAATATTTAGTCTTCTCAAGCAACCAACTATCAAATATCTCACCTGATTGTAATCACCTTCACTAAATTTCATTCAGGTGTAACTAAAGTCTGATTTAAGGGTTGTTTATATTTCACATCATTAATCCAAATCTGTAAAGTAACTAAAATAAATGTAGTGGATTAAAAATACCAGGTTAACCTTAAAGAAAGCCCTCAGGATTATAAAAGACCACCATCACCCCAGCCACAAACGGTTCTGTCTGCTGCAATCTGGCAGGCGGTACCACAGCATCCGGACTAAAACCACCAGACACAGAGACAGCTTCATCCCACAGGCCAGAAGACTTTAAACACCTGAATTTAGAAATAACATTCATCTGGCTGCTACTTAGAAATTATTTATCTAATATATCATATTCCAATCACTTGTATATTGACTCTTATTGCACTATTTCACTATTTTTTCTGTGCATCTGTTTTATTGCGTAGCACTGTTGGAGGAGCCTGTGACCTAAGGGGGGGAGGGGGGTAGGACACGTTCGATTCCTGTTTTGAATAGTGTGCCGTAGATGGGTTTCATTCCATTTCAAAGTCCTTTTGGACGCTCTGTGTAAACGTCGCGCATCCAATCACAGAGGTTGAGGACTGATCACGGGGTTTGTCAAGCTAAGCACATGGTGTAGTCCCAAACGATAGCTGAGGATTCTGGGTAGTGTAGTGTCTTCTGCCGTCCAAAAACTCCGAAAATATATTTGTTTCTCCGAATCGAAGGGGAAAAATACAAAAGCATTGTACACAATTCAAACCAATCAATGTTGTGTAATTAACAAGGACAATTTGGTGTTTTTTAGTCGATGAGTAGTGCAGATATCACTGTAAAATCAATCGACAGTAAGGAGAATAGGCTACTTACTTCCGGGTGTAAAATTCTCCGTTATCCAATGGGAATGGACGCTCGTAATACAATACAGGGGACATGATCATTATCTTTTAAATAACGTTAACTGAAGGGAACAATCTATTTGACACAGCTGAAGCTCTGGCCTTCCTTAAAAACAAACTAATTTAATAAAAATAACAGTTGCATTACACACAATGCACGTTGTAGAAATGCGTGTGTGCACCACGACAAAGGAGCCTCATTCACTTTACATTGGGGTTGTTTGCATGGTGCCGACACGCAAATGTAACAAAGTTCGTGACTCCACCACGCATTGTGGTGTTAAGGAGTCGTGGTGGAGTCACGCATTCTGGTGAGATCAGGTTGATTTGCAATGGATGTTCCTAAAACAACACATTTAACATTATCATCATCATGATGCTGCTGCTGCTGCTGCTAGTCCTTTGATAGTCACCTGTCGGTCTCCTGTCCTTTCTGAAAGCCATAAAGATGACATTAGTCATTTAGATAACTTGTGTCCTCAATTACCATGGGGATACTGAAACTACCATGAATTTAAGAAAATGGTAGAAATGAATCCAATCTGAATTTTAAAGCATTACTTTAGATCCCCTCCCTCTAAATATATCAATAAACATTAGAAAGTGATGCTCCTGACTACCATACAAGTTTAAGAAGATAATATTGGTTTTAAAGAATTCAAAGCTATAAATAAACAGCAACAGGCTCTTTAACCAAGGCACTGTTAGCCTAACATGTAAACTAGTTGTTCACACTAATCCTAATATTATCACTTAATATGAGCAAATTCTATTTTATTTTTTAAAACATATTGATGTAAATACATACACATATCGATTTGTTGTATAAATATTGCAAATCAAAACCTTTATTCAAAAATCGTAGTTCTATCTCCTGTTATCAATGCATTCACATTGCCCGCCATGAACTTCCGGGGAACGATCCTCGTCTACATGAACCACGTGACGACAACCGTTTTTGGACTTCCATTGTCGTAACTCTACTATCTATATGGCGCTGGTCAGATCTATGCTCTCCTTGAAACCAAGATGTTTTTGTTCCTCACTACGTGAGCGATTTTCTTTTGTTTCATCTTTTGTCATCTCATCCAGAGATTAGATAGTGTTTATTTCTGTTCATCTATTTGAAAATAAAGTATCTTACAAATACTTTACCTCTGTCTCCTGGCTCGTGCAATTGGGTCCAATACCCTGCGTTTCTGAGTTCGTAACAGTGTATGCGATTCAAAGCAAAACATAATGTTTTTTTAAAAGGTCTGTAAACAATTTCAAAAACCTTACAACATCTATTGTTAAGCAACACCACCGGCAAATGGCTTTTTATTATGAAAACTATCATTTTAAAAGGTTTGAGATTGGTCCTTTAAACATTAAAACAATATCAATCAATCAATCAATGTTTATTTATATAGCCCAATATCACAAATGTGACAATAAATAGCTTGGAAGGTGCAGAATCGTTTTTTTGCATTTAGATGCATCTTCAGAGGTTTCAACAACAAGATGGGTCAACAATTATGGCACTGAATACCAAATTGATCTATACATATGCACTGGAACATTCCATTACCTAGCTGTGTTCATGAAAATACGCAACATCATCATTCATGAGCAGCGTGCTTTCATAATTGGTTTCACTGTTGACATGCTGTACTATGATGATCACTTTCATGCCTACTGTATAGAGTACCAAAGTAATGAACTTGCTGTTATTTGTATTGCCCAGCTCACCTATGTTCCCCTGCGAAACGTAACCATGGTTGACCATGGTTGACCATGGTCACCATGGTATTCCATTGCCAACCATGGTAATACCATGGTTGACCACAAAATACCATGATGGTCACAGTACCATGGGGAAGAAACCATGGTCTACCATGGTCAACCATGGTCAGCCTACCATGGTCACAATGTCAACTCCGGAAACCATGGTCAACCATGGTCAACCATGGTCAGCCTGCCATGGTCACAATGTCATCTCCATGGTTAAATTAACCATGTTCTCCCATGGTCTACAATGGTCTACAATGGTTCATTTTGCAGGGGCTAGACCCTTTGATAGGCAATACTGTAATGAAAATGAGAGAGCATACATTGTTAAATAAATCTTGTTTCAAACAACTTCAGCCTACTTAATTTTTTTTGTCATTTTTATACTTTATTAGAGCTTTATTTACACCTTAGTGTTAATATATGAGTAACACTTTCATAGTTAATAAACTATTCTGTGATAGAGTTAATATTTAACACCATGTTACGGAGAGTTACATTTTAACTCCAAATAGAATTAATAATTACTCTGAATAGTGTTAAGAAACCAACTCTTTAAAAATAGTTAAATTTAACTATCTGGTGTGGACCCATATAGACACTGTCAAAGTGTTGACATCAAATCTGACAGTGGTAGTTTGGGGATGCTGATTTTGCAGTCACAGCCAATCGGAGTCTGATTCAGAGGGTTGCCTGTCAGTTGTTATTTGTGCTGAAACGAGAGCCGGTATAATTCCACACGCGAAAACAAAATAAAAGTTGGAATACGTTCTTTTAGTGTTTTGAAAGTAAACTGAGGTATGGCAAGGAAGTTTACTACAGCTGAGACTTTGGAGCTGATTTTTCAAGGGGACGATGTTGATGAAAATTCAGACGAATCTTCTCAGCATGCCATAGGGGCGTTCACACAAAGTTATTTTCCCATAATAGTTCATGAGAACTCTTTTAGTTCTGATTAACTAAAGCAGATCGCGTTCACACCGCAATGAGTTCCTGGGGGTGGATTAGGCAAATAAAGCCGCTGACGTCACTTCTTCTTCTTCTTCTTCTGCTTTGGGTTTACTGGCAGGCCGCAAACAACTTCACGGTGAGTACAGTAGGTGGCGGTATGCACCTTAAAGTAGCAATCCTCCAAAAACCGTGAGAAGAAGAAAAACTTCCCGCGTATACTGCCACGCCCACCCGCTGTATATGAGGCGTCTGTTTACCTTCTGACCTCAGACATGATGGAGTTGACTGAAGTTGTGGTTTTTTGAAGTTGTGCTCGTGTTATACAGCTTTGTAACTGAGTTATTTAAGCCACAAATACAGATCGTCGACCGGACAAATGAAATAGCAATGCTGATTTGGAAGCGAAGGCGGTACAAAACAAGCCGAGCACGAGTGGTGGTGGAGAACACTTTTGGCAGACTGAAGGGCAGGTGGCGGTGCTTGATGAAGCGAAACGACTGCAGGATTGACAAGATCAGAACCCAGGTGGCAGCATGTTGCGTATTGCATAACCTTTGTGAAAGTAATGGTGATGAGTACAGGGAGGAATGGACTGCCTTACCGGCAACCCAGCTTGATGATGCGCCAGCCATGGCGAGGCAAGACACAAGGGCACAGCCCTTATGAGGCATCTGAACAGCATGTACATTTACAATAAAGCTGATCTTTTGTACAGTGATTTTTGTTCTCTCTTTTATTTACCACAGTCAACAGACAAAATTACAATAGTGCAGACACACCTTAGTGCAAAGATAAAATGTCAGTATCAAAATAGTGTGGCAATATAATAACAAACTGTGCCAGGTGTGTCGTATGCACAGTAAATAGGCTCAGCATTTAACACACCTTTTTAGTATATATCCTCCTGAGAACAATTGCATCCGTCTGCCATTAACCCTACAGACACCTACGTGTTAGTTTTGGCCCATAGTGGACTCCATTTTGTGTTGTGTAAAATGGAGTGGTGAACCGTGTCTATCACAACTGGACCTTCTGTAGACACACACACATAATCAGTTCTGATACAATGATAATACATGCGTGCAATTGTCTGTGTTGCATGTTTTTTTCAATGTTATGGTTAGCAGTTCTTTTTAATCAAATAAGTAAAAAATTCAAGCTTGGTTTAAAAAAAGAAAAACATGTTTATGGGCAAATATCCCATATTATATTGTATACAAGTCTCTAATGAGTGACATATATCATTAGCTGAGGTTGTGCTGATTTCTGGGATGTGTAAAGAAATGACAATTTATAAGGCAAAACACAAAAATATACAAAAACGGAAATGTCCTATGTGGGTCTCAGAGGGTTAATGGGACACAGATGGTTACAATCAAGGGTGGGGCCGAAAATCCCAGAGGCGGGAAAACACACAATGGCAGGAAGTTAAGGTCTCTGAAAATGTGAACAATGACACGTGACGTGACTAAAAATAACTAAATCAAAACGTGGACTTTTATCTAAACATGAAGCCAGTTAACTAACAAACTAAACATGGCAAAACAACAAACTTGTCGTGGTGTTAAAGTGCTATCTTCAGTTCTTCCTCTCTTCTCTGAAATCTAAAATATTATATGATTAGTAACAAGCGAAATAAGAATTTCTGTTTTGAGAATATTTGGTCCTCATAAGGAAGGAAAATAACATAACATACAACCAAATCCTGTCCGTGCTGTGACAGGTCCGTGACAGGTCCGTGTGTTCAGTGTCCAGTTGATGTGTTTTACCTCCAGGTGTCAGTCTGGTTCATAGATTAAACTGATTTACAGGTTGGCTTTTCCTCTCGTCTACCCAACAACACACACACACACACACACACACACACACACACACACACACACACACACACACACACACACACACACACACACACACACACACACACACACACACACACACACACACACACACACACACACACACACACACACACACACACACACACACACACACACACTCCAGGGATTCCATTCAGTCAGGCTCTAAGTCTGGATGAGACGAGATACTTTGGTAGGTAATTGCAGCTCGTCTCGCCTTTGAAGTGAGGTGAAGCATAGGTCAGCCAAAGTTGGAAACATGGAGGTGTGTGTGTGTGTGTGTGTGTGTGTGTGTGTGTGTGTGTGTGTGTGTGTGTGTGTGTGTGTGTGTGTGTGTGTGTGTGTGTGTGTGTGTGTGTGTGTGTGTGTGTGTGTGTGTGTGTGTTGTTGGGTAGACGAGAGGAAAAGCCAACCTGTAAATCAGTTTAATCTATGAACCAGACTGACACCTGGAGGTAAAACACATCAACTGGGCACACCAGAAGCCTATAGAGTGAGATATGGGTAGGGAGATATGGGGGGAGAAGAATGGAAGACGGAGTGAGGAGAGAGAGAAGGGAAAAGGGATTAACAAAACAGGCTGGGGAGAGAGGACGAATTGGCAGAAAGAACAGATGGAATATGGAGGATTAAGGCATAAAGTTCTGTTTTATCTTTTTTATGTTCTTTTTTGAATGTTGGCTACATAATCAATTTATTTCTGAAGAGAATAGGATTTAAGATTTGTATCGCCAGCTACACTGTTGTGTAACTGAATGGTTGAATCATCAATATTTTAATCGTTCGGGGAAGTCAAAGAGAAAGAAGAGAGAAGACAAAAGCAGGTTGAATCAGAGTCCTGCACGGGTCTGATTTTCAAGACCCGCCCCGCACCCGCGACGTGCAATACAGAACCTGCCCCACTACCCGCATATATTGCCAATTAGTTCCGCGACCCGACCCGTCGGCACAAGATCCGCAACCTGACCCGAACCCGCATATATATGAGCAGTGAAAACGTGCAATTATTATAATTATTTGTCTCAAAAAGCGTGGGATGTTGGTTATTTTCTCCATCTAGGATGACACTCTGCACTTTTATACAGCAGAACAATTCAAACAGCAGAACCACAAGGTCTGCCCAAACAGGGGACTGTGTAGTCCCTCTTAGATCCAGTTCCTTTGGTAAACACTGTTTCTCTGTGAGGGCATCAACACTTTGGAACACAATACCAATACAGATAAGGAATAACACCTCCTATCATACATTTAACCGCAATCATAAGAACTGGCTTTTAAGCTATCAAAAATGTGAACACTTTTAACTGTATCATGGCGGCGCGTGCACAACGCGAGGCTCAGCGTCTCTATAGAATTAGCAAAATAGTATTTATTTGTCTACTTTTATTCAGTTTGTTCACTCGGAACAGCCTTTCACTAACTTCATACAGCCGACAACAACTCCTGGACATTGGACTATGCCATTCCAACTCTTTAACAGATGATCTCCGTATAATTCCGGAGATAGTCAGATCACCGGAGCCTGCTCAGTCTACTCTGCCGAGCGGAAGTGCCCACAGGCGGCGTAGAGACCATAAACAAAGGCGGGGGAAGCGAGGAGGGCTAAGAGCTAGGCTGAAGCTAACACCGCATCGGCTCGCCCTACCCAGCATTTTCCTTGCCAATCTGCGGTCTATAATAAACAAAATGGATGAGATACGACTACGCATCGTCAACCACAAACGGATGATGAACTGCAACATCATGGAAACATGGCTAAACAGCGGCGTTCCCAATAGCGCCGTTGAGCTAACAGGGCGTAACCTCTTCAGAGCAGACAGATCAGCTGACGACTCCGTTAAGACCAGGGGAGGGGGGCTGTGCATGTATGTAAACAAAGCATGGTGTACAGACTCTGCTATTATCAGCAGTCACTGCTCAGCTCATCTGGAATATATTTGTATTAAATGTAGACCCTTCTATCAACCCAGAGAGTTCACAGCAATCCTAGTAATAGCCGTATATGTAGCCCTGGATGCTAATGCTAAAATTGCAATGAAAGAAGTGCACACAGCCATTAGCTAACAGCAAACTGCACACCCTGAGGCAGCTTTCATTGTTGCGGGTGATTTCAATTACTCCAGTTTGAAGACTGTACTGCCCAAATTCCGACAACATGTCTCCTGCCCCACGAGAGGCAACAAAACATTGGATCATGTTTACACCAACATGGCCAATGCATACAATGCCATTCCTATGGGCATAGATATGTCTCATAATTATTTGTGTGAACATAAAAATAATTTGTGTGTAAATATGTGATTTGTAAATGTAAAACAACATCCACAAATGCATTTAAAAGATTTGCAAACTCACAAATACATTTGCAAGTGTAAAACGGATCTGCAAATATGCTAAATATGTTCACAAATTAAAAAAAGATCTGTGAATATCTCTTTAACATTTACAACTTTCGATCAGGCATTTCTGAATCCATTTTGTATTTGTGGACCAACAATGCGCTCGCGGATCTCAACTCTCTGTTCACGGATCTCAAATCTCTGTTCGCGGATCGTCTTTTTACACACACGGAATTTTGAGACATATTTTCCGCCGGTCTCGGCTAAAATCTACTCGTGTCACTCGGTTATTTTCGGAAACCACGTGATGGCCAGCTGATGACTACATTTCCGCATGATTTCAAAGTAAGAGCATGATGGTTTGTTTAATGCTCTGTTTTTGTATTATAATGAACAGCAGAACGTTAGATGCATTCTTCATCACCATCACCCTCATCATCATGTTATAGTGATACAGTTAGTTTGTGTTATTGGTTCAATACAGCATATCTCGAGCACTTTCGTTGATGTTAAAGTGCAGGCTATACGCCACTTCCGGGTCCCGGGGAGCAGCTGGCAGCGTAGCAGCCCAGATAAAACTCTTAGCACCGTATTTAGGTCAGCCTTCATAGTAAGGCTACATTAAATGTTATAATATTCATCGTGTCCTTTCAAACTGATATATTCCTGTCTATTGCTTTCATTTGTATTTAATGTTATTGTGTTTATACTTGTTTCCACACATTTCACAATTTGGGATGTTGAAGTATCTATCTATATATGATATCCATCTATCTATCTATATCTGTCTGTCTATCTATCTGTCTGTCTGCCTATACCTACCTACGTACCTACCTACCAACTAGTTGTTTTGGTTGGAAAGGTTTAGTCATTGTATTGCTCTTTACCAGCACCTGCAGAGTACAGGACTTTACATTGTAAATATTATATCAATCCATTGGTTTCTAGCATATATCATTTGCAAGTGTTTAAAACAAATGTGGGATCCTGATTTCATAAAAAGAAAGACATTCATGATTGTCATATTTTATTATGTAGGATACAGGACTGGAATTATTCTTACTTTTTACTCCACTTCATTTATGCAACAACTTTATTTCATTTTATGATTAGATTGTTTTGCTTGTATCATCCTTTGCAAATACAGTCACACTGCTGGGAACAGGGCTGTTTCTCTGAGAGACATAGATAACCACTTATGAGAATATAATGCATTGGTGTATATTAAACTAGCCAACAGTATACAAAGCACTACAAAAGTGTTGTCAATATTAACCATAAACATTTACATTAGTGAAATGACACATCAATCAATGTTTATTTTTATTTTATTTTTCACATACACAGCCTTCATAGTAAGGCTACATTAAATGTTATAATATTCATCGTGTCCTTTCCACTGATATATTCCTGTCTATTGCTTTCATTTGTATTTAATGTTATTGTGTTTATACTTGTTTCCACACATTTCACAATTTGGGATGAATGAAGTATCTATATAACCCCTTGCCCTTATTCCTCCGAGTTTAGCACTTTCTACTTTTGTTGTTATTTTGTTTTACTTGCTCGTAAGCGCTTTGAGCACCAGGAAAAGCGCTTTATAAATGTAATGTATTATTATTATTATTATTATTATTATATATGATATCCATCTATCTATCTATCCATATATCTATCTATCTATCGATCTATCTATCTGTACCTGCAGAGTACAGGACTTACATATTGTACATATTATATCAATCCTATAATATTTGTTTCTAACATTTAAAGTGCTTAAAACAAATGTGGGATATTCATTTGATAAAAGTAATTGACAAAGAAATTAACGATTGTCATATTTTATTATGTAGGATACAGAACTGGACTGTAGTCAAGCAAACTTACTTAATAACACATTCCACATACTTGTTCTTTGCGTCAGTGTTTCAATGTTATATTTTATAACCATATACATTATTAAAACAATTAAAATACATGCCCTACCGTTGATTGTGCACACTTTTGCCTGAAATTAATCTCCCACTGCCAGGCCCACGCACAGTCAATATAAGTAATTATATTAATGCATAGGAATGTAGTGATACTTCTTTATTCTTCTTTTGTATACAATTATAACGGTACATAACAGCGGAAGAAAAGTATACATATTTTTAAAAACGGTTTTGTTTTTTGTGACAGAGATTACAAATCCCCATTGACTGGGAGGCCAGTGGTCATCTGCGTGAGGAACACTGGGAATAGTTGTTCCTGTCACCCGGAGTCCTCTGAGTGATCAACAGATGGAACACCTTAATGCTAATATTGACCCAATGTTACCATCAGATTCATTTGGAAAGGACATCTACTTGAACACATTACAGTTGGTTCTCTTTACGACTGGAAATTAAGAGCAATGGATCCATGGACTACCAGCAGACAAAGTATTCAGATACTTGACTGAAGTAAAAGTCTTGCCTTTATAGTCTTACTTAAGTAAAGGTATGTAAGTACTAGCCAAATGGACTTACATTTGAAGTACTCATTATGCTTTAAAAGGTTCTCTGTATGTGTTAACACTTTTCATTATATAGCTGCATTAATGTGTATGTGATGTGAAAAATAAAATAAAAATAAACATTGATTGATGTGTCATTTCACTAATGTAAATGTTTATGGTTAATATTAACAAAACTTTTGTAGTGCTTTGTATACTGTTGGCTAGTTTAATATACACCAATGCATTATATTCTCATAAGTGATTATCTACGTTTCTCAGAGAAACAGCTGTCTCCAGCATTGTGACTATGTATTTGCAACGGATGATACAAGCAAAACAATCTAATCATAAAATGAAATAAAGTTGTTGCATAAATGAAGTGGAGTAAAAAGTAAGAATAATTCCAGTCCTGTATCCTACATAATAAAATATGACAATCATGAATGTCTTTCTTTTTATGAAATCAGTATCCCACATTTGTTTTAAACACTTGCAAATTATATATGCTAGAAACCAATGGATTGATATCATATTTACAATGTAAAGTCCTGTACTCTGCAGGTGCTGGTAAAGAGCAATACAATGACTAAACCTTTCCAACCAAAACAACTAGTTGGTACGTAGGTAGGTATAGGCAGACAGATAGATAGACAGATAGATAGATAGATACTTCATTCATCCCAAATTGTGAAATGTGTGGAAACAAGTATAAACACAATAACATTAAATACAAATGAAAGCAATAGACAGGAATATATCAGTAGAAAGGACACGATGAATATTATAACATTTAATGTAGCCTTACTATGAAGGCTGACCGAAATACGGTGCTTTTCTACAGATTACTTTATTACTGCACTGGTAAAGTAAAATTAGGGCGATTAATAAGATGTGAAGTGCTTTGTAACTTTGACCCGCCGCTTGACTGAATACACAACAAACAATGAAGAAAGAGTTTTATCTGGGCTGCTTCGCTGCCAGCTGCTCCCCGGGACCCGGAAGTGGCGTATAGCCTGCACTTCAACATCAACGAAAGTGCTCGACATATGCTGTATTGAACCAATAACACAAACTAACTGTATCACTATAACATGATGATGAGTGTGATGGTGATGAAGAATGCATCTAACGTTCTGCTGTTCATTATAATACAAAAACAGAGCATTAAACAAACCATCATGCTCTTACTTTGAAATCATGCGGAAATGTAGTCATCAGCTGGCCATCACGTGGTTTCCGAAAATAACCGAGTGACACGAGTAGATTTTAGCCGAGACCAGCGGAAAATATGTCTCAAAATTCCGTGTGTGTAAAAAGACGATCCGCGAACAGAGAGTTGAGATCCGCGAGCGCATTGTTGGTCCACAAATACAAAATGGATTCAGAAATGCCTGATCGAAAGTTGTAAATGTTAAAGAGATATTCACAGATCTTTTTTTAATTTGTGAACATATTTAGCGTATTTGCAGATCCGTTTTACACTTGCAAATGTATTTGTGAGTTTGCAAATCTTTTAAATGCATTTGTGGATGTTGTTTTACATTTACAAATCACATATTTACACACAAATTATTTTTATGTTCACACAAATAATTATGAGACATATCTATGCCCATATATTCCGCTCCCCCACCTGGGTCAGTCTGACCACCTCTCACTGTTCCTTTACCCCACATACTCATCAAACGTGTGAAACCCACAGTGAGGACTGTCAAGGTATGGCCTGAGGAGGCAGACTCTATGCTACAGGACAAGTTTCAACATACAGCCTGGAGTGTGTTTGCCACCCAGGCCACCTTGGATTCCCATACAGACATTGACCACTACGCCTCCTCCGTACTGGACTACATCAGCACTACCATCAACAGTGTCACCACTCTGAAGCAGATAACAACGTACCCAAACCAGAAGCTGTGGATGAATAAAGAAGTTTGCCAACTACTGAAAGCACGAAACATCGCCTTCAGATCAGGTGACGAACGGGCTTACAGTTTATCCAGGGCTCACCTAAAGAAGGGCATTAGGAAGGCCAAGCACTGCTACAAACTGAGGATTGAGGAGCACTTCAATAACTCCGACCCCCGAATAATGTGGCAGGGCATTCAGGCCATCACTGACTACAAACCCACCACCCTCTCTCTCCCGTCAAACGACGTCTCCTTCCTCAACGAGCTGAATGATTTCTATGCTCGCTTCGACAGGGACAACCAGGAGACAGCCACTAAGGCTGTTCTCCCTGCAGACCACCAGCCTCTCACACTCTCACCTTCTGACGTCTTCACCACACTGAGCAGGATTAATGCACGCAAGGCTGCTGGACCCGATGGCATCCCAGGCCGCGTTCTCAGAGCCTGTGATGGCAACTGACTGAGGTCATGACGGACATTTTCAACCTGTCCCTGGCCCAAATTGTTGTCCCCACGTGCTTTAAAACCACCGCCATAGTGCCAGTGCCCAAACACTCTGCTGCAGCAGGCCTGAATGACTTCCGTCCCGTTGCACTTACACCCATTCTCATGAAGTGCTTCAAGAAGTTGGTCCTAGCACAGCTTAAATCCCGCCTATCACCGACACTGGACCCCCATCAATTTGCATACCGGACTAATAGGAGCACGGAAGATGCTGTTTCCTTAACACTTCACACCGTCCTCTCACATCTGGAAAAAAACAACTCCTATGCAAGACTGCTGTTCATCGACTTCAGTTCAGCCTTCAACACCGTCATCCCCTCCAAACTAATCACAAAATTCAACGACCTGGGCATCGACGCCCCCCTCTGTAATTGGATATTAGACTTTCTAACCAACAGACCCCAGCATGTCAGGTTGGATAATCTCTCTTCCATGACCCTCAGCCTAAATACCGGTGTCCCACAAGGCTGTGTGCTGAGCCCCCTCCTCTACTCCATCTTCACCCATGACTGTACCCCTGTACATGGTTCAAACACCATCATCAAGTATGCAGACGATACAACGGTGATCGGCCTCATCCACAACAACGATGAGACGGCCTACAGGGAGGAGGTTCAGCATCTGACTGAGTGGTGTGCTGACAATAACCTGGCCCTTAACACAACAAAAGCAAAATAACTCATTGTGGACTTCAGGAGATCGAAAGGCAACACACACACTCCCATCCACATAAATGGAACGGCGGTGGAGCGTGCGTCTAGCTTCAAGTTCCTGGGGGTCCACATATCCGATGACCTCTCATGGTCCAACAATACCACCAGCATTCTAAAGAAGGCTCACCAGCGTCTCTTTTTCCTGAGGAGACTAAATAAAGATCACCTCTCTCCTCAGATTCTGGTGAACTTCTATCGCTGCACCATCCTGACCAGCTGTATCACAGCCTGGTATGGGAACTGCACAATGCTCAACAGGAAGGCATTACAGAGGGTGACGAAAATCGGCCAACGCATCATCGGTGTCCCACTCCCTGCCATCGAGGACATCCAGGGGATACGGTGTTTGCAGAGGGCGCACAACATCTTCAAAGACACCTCTCATCCTGCAAACTATCTGTTTGTCCTCCTACCCTTGGGGAGGCGCCTCAGGAGCCTCCGGTCCAAGACCAGCAGGTTCAGGGTCAGCTTCTTCCCCAGGGCTGTTACCCTGCTGAACTCTGCCCGCTGATAGACTCAAGCCCATACCCACCACCCACCTGTTTATATATTTTACTGTCAATGCCGTTTACGCTGTATATATTCATCTGTTTATAGCCTATTTATAATTATTCTATTAATAAAAATTCCATGTATAATTATTCTCATTATGTAGACTCTTGCACTGATATTTTGCATACTTCTGGTCAGATGCCTAAACTTACATTTCGTCACTAGTACATGTACTATATGTACTATGTAATGACAATAAAGTTGAATCTGAATCTGTATGATGATATTTCATCTGTTTGCATGTTTGTTTGTTCCTCTCTATTGTTGTACTGCTGTTGTCTGCTGTACTCAATTGAATTATGTTTTTATTTCTCTAGTCTTGTTGTGGTCATTTAACATCTTGCCAAGGACAACAGTTAAAAATTAGCCTGCTGTGTAATACTGGCTCATTTACAGCAATGTGGATTAATGTGCACTGTCCTTTAAATAAATAAACTAAACTAAACCCCAAAAGCCTCCCAGAAGTTGGATTTCGCTCTTGAGGAAGTGTTATTGAAAATTCTGTATTCTCCGCTAGAGAGCTTCACC
Organism: Pseudochaenichthys georgianus; assembly: GCF_902827115.2. Lineage (NCBI taxonomy): Eukaryota > Metazoa > Chordata > Actinopteri > Perciformes > Channichthyidae > Pseudochaenichthys > Pseudochaenichthys georgianus. The sequence goes on along the minus strand of NC_047507.1, from coordinate 37,080,843 downwards.
TCAGCCATTTTGAATGTGACGCGCACAGCAGCAGATTGATGCGCTGCAGAGGTTATGATTATGCGCGGTCCCGCGGGGGAGAGGTCTGAGGATTTAAACACTAAACTACATTATTATTATTTTAATATATTTATTATGCAACACCCGCGACCCGACCCGTATCATCTTTGTTTTACCCAGAACCGAACCTGGAAAAAAGCGTTTGAAAAAATACCAGCCGCGAATCACTTTTTTTGCGGGTACCCGACCCGATGCAGGACTCTCGGTTGAATACATTCTAGAAATAATCCACTGTTGGAAAATATTTTGACGGGTGATGATACTTTTTCATCGAGATAGCCTGTTAAGCCCCAAGGTCCCCGCCGGCGGGTACTTTTTTATTTTTTTCCACGACACTGTCTCAGGGAATCTTAATATTTAAGAACCTATTAATGTGTTATACCAACACACTCTCACTCCCTAAGCGTCCAATGGCGACGTTTGGTCAGTGTCCGTGGCGTCCAGTTGTGACGCTCCTAGGCTCCTTCAGCGTCATAAAGGGAACGCAAATAGCTTTCAACTGATTGCAATGTATTCCCATCTGCGGCGGTATTTGACGCTCAGGGAAGCACGGCATTCGTTTGTGTCGGCTGCCCTTAAAGGCAATGTGAGCGTCCATTCCCATTGGATAACGGAGAATTGTACACCCGGAAGTAAGTATTCCCCGTACTGTCAATTGATTTTACAGTGATACCTGCACTACTCATCGACTAAAAAACACCAGATTATCCTTGTTAATTACACAACATTGATTGGTTTAAATTGTGTGCAATGCTTTTGTGTTTTTCCCCTTCAATTCAGAGAAACAACTTGTTTTTTCTGAAATGTGGAGCGCCAAAGAGACTACACTACCCACAATCCCCAGCTATTGTTGTGACGACGCCTGTCCGCTTTGCGACAGACCTCTGATAAGTCAACAAGCTCTTTGATTGGATGAAACATCAATTCATACAAAAAAATGAGTTTTGGATGGCCAAAGACACTACACTACCCAGAATCCCCAGCGTTCGTCGTGACCACGTAGTTCACGTGATATATCGCTCAGTCGGGAACCTTGAAACACCAGACCAAGGTAAGTTGTAATAAACTGCTCACTTAATTTTCGAGAACATTCAAGCATAACACAAATAAAATATCTCTAGGCAGCAGAATTCGTAAGACATTAAGAGAAACTTAAAAAAAATGTTTGTAACAGTTTTTTTCTTTTTTGGAATAAGGGCTCATTTAGAAGCTGGCATTAGCCACGTGTTTGGCTAGCTAGCTGACCAATGTTAGTACAATGTAGTAGTAGTCATCAAAGGAGCTATAGCACTTTTAGTTGTATCGCTCATCAAAACAAAGATGACTCTCTGGAGCGAAAGTATTTGTAATTATTATAATTTATTCGACACTTAGATAATAATATTCATATTAGTAGATATTTTATGTCGCTGGTCATTTGTTATTTTTACCATAAGCTGTCATCAAGAAGGAATGCCATCATGTAATGTCATGATGTTTTTATATGTGAACAAATTATTACACAGTATATTACAACTATACACAGTAGCCTAATTATTAACAGCATGTTGTTCAATGTTGTTCAAAATGGATTCACTTAGCATTGGCGTTTAAGTGTTACATTCTATTATACAAAAACCCCACTTGTCATTTGTGTTTGAATATATTGAATATTCACATACATATGAATATATTAATTGTATTCACAGCATATTCGACTCTATCTTCTATCTCTCCAATTGCATTTAATATTGAGCATGAACATATTTGTGTATTTGCAGAGAAATTGATCAACTGACAGAAAACATTTTTGAGATAATCTCTCTGTTAAATTTTCATTTGCAGAATGACAAAGCCCAAGCAAAAACTGTGCCCCTCCTGCCAGGCCCCAAATTCCTTTGGGCGGAAAACGTGTGTCATGTGTGTCTGCCCCCTTCTAAGTAATGAACATTTAAAAAAAAAAGAATCACAGGACTCTAACTGGGGGGCTTCAGTGAAGAGCAATCGAAACGCCAGCAGAACCATTAAGTCGGCCGAGCTATTGGTGAGTTTAAATGACTTATTATTTAAGATGTTTGGCCTCCCAGACAATTACATATCTTATTTGTCAAACAGCCTTGCCCTCAGTGAATGTGAAACAATTTTTAGGGCTTGAACAAACCAAAAGATGTGTATCATTGATCACTTACTAACACTTCTCACTTACACTTATGTAATAGGTAATGCATAAAATATAATACAAATATTGTGAAGGATACACATAGCACCATAGCTGCGAAGAGCTGAGCAAAAACATACTTGCAAAGCCAGTGAAGTTGAAGCTTTTGAACTGGTCTTGCTTCACATACCTAAACTGTATGCAATCTTTTTCACTCCAATTATTGCAGTTTCTCAAACTAAACGCCCTTGGCTCCTGCCCGGTCCTTTTCCTAGCCAGTCAGGGCCGCAGTGGGGAGATCCGTGGGGATCTGATCCACCATTTTGGAAATGCTGATGGGGTCGTTAGGGAGGTAATACTCAAAATGAGGAAACTCTATGAGTACCTCCTGAAAAGTAAGATCATCCTTTTAATTTATTATCTCATTGTGTAGTCGTCCATGGGCTTTGTGTCAATGCATTCATCAAATTCACACTTCTGTTACATCTATCCCGTTATAACAAAGGCTGTCAACATGTGCTTGTCAGGGCCAGCATGTTATCAATGTGAACACTAACCCCATGATCCCACCGGAAGCGTCTGCGCTGCGGCTGCGATGCACTGCGGCTGCGATGCACTGCGGCTGCGATGCACTGCGGCTGCGACCTCCTCCTGCGTCATAACCCACCAGGCGCGTTTCAAAACATTGCGGAAGCGGAGCGTCGTGTGTGCAGCCTCGCAGTTGTTGGATGAACGTTCCACTTCCTGCCTGTGCCGCGCTGCGCCACGTCAAAAATAGGATTCATCCTATATTTTAGAAATTCCTTGCGGCGAGGAGCTTCTGGGACGCTTCGAGCGTGCGGGTCTAGTGGAATAGCACCCATTGACTAGAGTGGCCGCGATCGCTAAAAACACCGCAGCCGCAACACAGCGCAACACAGCGCAACACAGCGCAACACAGCGCAAAGGAGACGCTCCTGGTGGGATACCTACCTGCATTTCATTCACTTAAGAACTATCTGGTTGATTTATAATAAGAAGGAAATTCAATGCATTTTATTAATTTCTTGCAAGTAAGGCCAAAAATAAGTCTTCCTTAAAATTAGTTCTGTTAATTTTCCCTTGTATTATTTTCAACATTTGCAGTGTGGTTTGATGAACAACAAGCTCGGACAACTTCTGCTGGTCCTGGGTCACCACCTGGTCCTGTAACCCCGGTGGAAAACATTCCACCAGCTCCCCCTGGACCAGAACCAGAGCCAGAACCAGAACCAGAGCCAGAGCCCTCCGGCCCCCTTCCAGAGCCGGAATTTTTTCTTCAACTTTTTCCTCTTGCTTCACCATCTTTCCCGTCTCAGCCTCTTCCTCCACTCTCCTCCCAGCCTCCTCCCTCCCCCTTCTCTTCTCCTCCTTCCTCCCTTTCCTCCTAGCCTCCTCCCTCTCCCTTCTCTTCTCCTCCCAGCCTCCTCCCTCTCCCTTCTCTTCTCCTCCTTCCTCCCTCTCCTCCCAGCCTCCTCCCTCTCCTCCCAGCCTCCTCCCTCTCCCTTCTCTTCTCCTCCTTCCTCCCTCTCGTCCCAGCCTACTCCCTCCCCCTTCTCTTCTCATACACCTCCTACATCCTCCCTCTCGTCCCAGCCTCCCCCATCCAAAAAGAGTCGAAGAGGTTCGATTTGCACTATACTAAATACATCTTTTTAAATTATTGTTTGGAAGACTTATTACCTAATTATTAAAATTGTGTTTTTTATTTTTAGAATGCAGGAAACACAGGACCCAGAAGCTGTTCCTGTATCAAAGCATTGTGGACAGAAGAATTTTACATGTAAGTATGTTCTAATTTCTTCCTTTTTGTTTTTCTAGTTAAATAACATAAAAACGTAACAGAACATAATTGGTACCGTCGACACTGTGTACTGTGGGCAATCCCCACAGGAGCACTTTGGGGTGAAGTGTCTCAGGGACACAACGACATGCTGACTGCAGTGGGTTTGAACCTGTGACCATCTGATCCCAACACCAACGCACAACTGTGGAAATTGATGTGAGATATTGTACCAAAGAAGTGTGTTACATTTGAAATGGCAGAAAGTCTTGTTGCAATTTCCAGACACTAAAAGAGGTCCTTTGAGTTTCAATAGTAGCAGTTAAGTGAATACTGTTCAGGCAATACCTGTGTTTGTGTTTTATAGTGATTTCTCTGTTTTATCCTTTCATAAATGTGAGGACTAAAATGGCGGTAGACAAAGGGCTGTTAAGGGTTTTATTGCTGTGGGGGAGGTGGAGATATGTAAGACAGGGTGATTGGTGTGGGGAGAATATATTCTGCTTAGGATCTCAAGCAGGCCAAGTTTCAGAGAAGTCTATATATCTTGAATAAGTATATGTGTGAGTTTATACATTCCTGTGTGTTAATAGTTGAAGGAACAAAAAGTACGTTTTCCCAACACCTGTGGCTTTCAAAGCTGCCCGCGCTAATTCCCTGTGAGACAGCGTGTTGGTATCTCCCAAATGGAACTCCACCCCTTTGTTGGTTTTGGGACATGCAACGTGTTGTTTTCTCTCTCCACGCGCCGCCCGGACTGGGAGGTCGGGGCAGCCTGTGAACAAGGCCAGGAGTAGGCATACTCCTGACATTACTCATATGATGGCTTTGTATGGTAATGTAATATATGGTATTGCATTATTACCGTTTATGATTAAAACAGATTTTTGTTTAACCCTCGTCCTGGTTGTTTTGAGTGTTTCTTCTTTTAAAGCAAGCTCATTAGGAACGGCGCGGAGGAAAGTAGGCCCAAAACTCCTTCAAAATGGCGACCCCGACAACGTCATGACGTGGAGACGTAAGGACGTGCCGACGTGGTGACGTCATGAGTGTTTTGTTTTGAGGAACACAGGCAGCCAGCGGAAGAAGGGAGATGCCTGGAATAATATTTGACAACTATGGATCCAACTGAAAGGTAAAATGGACGCCTATTTCTATCGAAGGTCTGTAATTGGCTCAAGCTAAATTTTAGAGTTGTCAAAGATATTTCCAGGTGTCATTTACGGTAAAGAGTGCAATGTAGATATTTAAATAACATAGGTAGGTAACAAAGGACTGCTCATATTGCATCCGTAGGTAACAAAGGACTGCGGTAAAATGATGCAATGCAATTATATTATAATAGGTAGGTAACGACGGACTACTAATCTTATAAGATAGTGTAATGCATACATTAGCATAAATAGGTAACGACGGACTATAAATGTAATATAATGATGCAATGCATATAGAATAGGTAGGTAACTATGGACTACTCATGTTGATAAAGCAAAGGTTAAGAACCTAGGGGGTATGCTACACGTGAAGCGACGAGAAATGTAAGAAAATGATGCAGGGCCCCGTTGGTTTTTAGAGAAATCAAGTCGGCAATTTCAGTCAGGGAAGTCCAGTGGGTTTCATAAGAAATTATATCCACCCAGGACGAAACTGAATAATACTTCTTCAGCCTCATAGGACGCTGGAGTGTATTATATGTAATAAATCCAAGAGGAGATACGCAAATTTCAAAAAGTCATTTTGGAACGAACGGAATCTCGTTCTCTTGTTCTGTGGGGTTATTAATCTAAGAAGCTAAACGTGACGATAAAGGATTCTGTTGACCTGGGTTTCGGCTCCATGAGGATGTCACATAGCTGAAAAGCCGTGTCGAAGCGCATTCTAAGGTCGCATTATCTGTTGAAATAAACATCGCACCAAAAAAGCTCGATAGACTGTACGGGGAATAATTTTATGTGAATAATTACTAATAACATAAGGGAGAAAAGTCAGATAAAGACATGCGAAGTCAAGCTGGCTGGAGGCGTGGGTTCGGGAAAGCCCCCACTTCACAGCTTTCCTCTGAAAAAGGAGGGAATAACATTGAAGATTAATAGATCAATGTGTCGTAGATATTTAAATAAATAAGAAACATTGCATTGTGAATTTCGTGGTATTTGTCATTTACTGAGAAGTTTACTTATATTTCAGAGGCATTTATTGCATACAGTAACGTTGAGGGAAAGTAATAATACTGTTTGCTGAGTATATGAAGCAGGTTAAAGTTTGATTCAAATTGAACATAATAGTGGATTATTCCACCTAGTGTTTTTGTAATATCATTAGTAGACATTAATTGTGTTTGTAAGTTTATGAAGAAAGAGTAGAAAGTAAACGGGAGGTTGTTATAAGGTTGTCAGTCAGAATGAATCTGTTAAATGGTTACGCATGACAGAGGTGTTGCACAAACACACAGGTGATTGATGAGGGGAAACTTGAGCCGGCAGCTGCAGGGCACAGGGAGTAAAAGAGAAACACAAGTAGATGTTTTGAAGAGTTCAGAGAGAGTAAAACTTGTTTCTAAATAATGTCATATTGTTTTGTGAGTAAACATGAAATAAAAATATATTTCCTAGATATAACAACAACATGCTTAAATAGGTTGACAGAAAACTGCTATTAACCAGTTTCAGCAGCTACTGTCATATCTGTGTTCTAAAGAGAACATATGTTGCATTTACAATTCATTTTAAGGAAGTTCACAATTGATACCATTAAAGACCTTTTTTGGTTTCAAATTAAAGGAGATTTTAAAGATGAAGTAAGCAGGACTTCAACTAGACAAAAGAGATTTTACAATGTGGTTTTACTACTTTTAATGGAGTAAAGAATCCGGGTAGACTACTGCCATTGATTTGTTTTAACATTCACATGTTTCAGCATTCCTGATCATATAGACACTCAGCCGTTTTATTTTGTAACCCTTTGGGGGAGAGATTTAAATTGAGTTTATCTCCAGTTGCTGATTTATTGTGACTACAGCGGCACTGGAAAGTTGTGCGCCACCTTTGGGTTATACTCTGAATCAGTGTGTGGGTGAAGAGTTGCTCACTACAGAAACAGAAGAACTGTGCAAAGAACGCATCTGAGGAGGGTTTGACATTTTGCGTGTACCTCGTTGCCAAGGCAACAGTGGTGGGAAGAGGAACAGCGGTTTTTGGGGATTCCTGCTGTGCAGAGGACAACGTGTGTCTGCTGACTGTAGTACATTGATCCAGAGGTTCCTTCCCCCTCAGGACATCCCAGTGCAAGAGCTTCATTGATCCTATTGACTACAGCTGCAGAGGACAACGCATTACTGACTGTTCACATTGTGACAAGATCTTGAGACAGGCTGGTCTCAGACGGTTCAGACTCTGAGGAAATTATGCGATGATTTGACAGCATAACTGTGCAAGAGTTTTCCAGAGGGTGGTGTACAACAACAACATTAGTGTTTGAGAGGGGAGGCTGATTGTTTAAACGATGGTCTGGAATACTGAAAAGATTAAAGTTTAATATTCTTGGTTAGCAAACAAGACATCTGATTATTAGGTCACACATAATAATTTAGACATATAAACTAACTATGAGTAAAGGGATTAATGGATTTCATATCCTAGGGAGGGTTAGTTAGGTTGCGAATACTTCGCAGGGTATTTGCTAATGTATTTTGAAGAACAAAAAACAAGGACACAAGTCCAATTTTGTTTTGTTTTTAGATTAAATTGTCCGTTACCAAAACTGTTCACCTTGTGTCTAGATTTGGACATTGATGGTAAGGGAGTATTTAGGCTTATTTTTATACATCTGACTTTTTAAAATATGTTGGCTGTTCACTAGATAGACATTGGTTAAGAACTTTTCTGAAGATTGAATATTTGTTCCATTTCTACATATTCCTATTTAAAAAGTAATTTTAGAGTAAAGAGGGCTGATGCTGAAATGGGAAATAATGTGGGGCCTTCAATCACCCATTGTAAGGGTGCATATTATTGACGACCAATAGGGAGGAGGGGTCACTCGACCCACCCTGCAGTGGGTTTTTAAAATCTTACTTGCAGCTTCACAGGAAGCGCACGGCACCAGATTATGAGTTTAGAGGACTAGCGGCACCACCTCCTAATGGACATTCATTTAGTTAGTAATTAACTGACATTTAGAGATGTTAAAAAGTAAAAACATACCTACCATGAGGGATGATTCCTAAGTTCAGCTACAAACCATTGATGAAATTACTTCTGTTTTTAGGTCCTTGATAAAGGAAGGAGTGATTGTTACATGTTCAGGACACCCAGGGTTCCACGCACTGTTAAAGAGGGTAACATTGTTCTTTAAGTGCACCATAATTGAAGATAAATTAATAGAATGAGTTATGGAATACATAGCAGAGCTTTACAGATCCTAGTAATGTTTTGACACAAGATAATAGTGATGTACACAAGTTTCTGAATTACATCTATTAGACGTGTTGATATTGATTAGGTGTTAATGAACTGCAGTAGTAGTACAATAAGGAAGTGACATTTTTTGGCTAACACTTTTCAGGGAATTTGGGAAAACAGAGATATCTTGAACATTATAGTTGGAATTGTGAATTAATAAATGATGGCGCTCCATATATACAGATTTTTATAGACGGAGGATGCTGGCCTGTGCTGGAAGATCGGAGTCTCTGCAGAGCACGACACATGGCCAAAAAGACTGAGACCAACTGACCTTTGACCCTGACCGACAGGGTAACTTGGGAAGGCACTGTCAATGACTGACTGTGAGGTGTACCTGACCAAACCTGACTTTACAACCTGACAGTGTGAGTGTGAGTGAGTGTATGTCTGCATCTGATCAGTGCAACTGCATGATTTAAAACAATGACTAATCAAGCATGTTTTGGACTAACACATTATTTTTGTGTGATAATAATGTGTGAAATGAGAGGTTTCCTAACATTGCACAAAAGGGAAAACCGTTTCTAACCTACTTGATATTTCACTCCCACAGGAGGTGGCGGTTTGCAGAATGTGAAACTCAAACTATGACATTTGAAGATTCTGTTTCTTTTAGGACTGAAAGATGGAGAGAAACACTTCGTTTCACTGAAGTGTTTACTGTGGAAATAATGGATGTACATTTGGGAAAAATGTTTGGTATTGTCTTATAATCCATTATGACCTGAAGGTTTTCTTCCCATACAGGATTTTGTTTACACATGAGATAATGTGTAAAAAAGGGGGAGTGTAAACTTCACAATGTACATTTTTTTTTTATTTAGGGACTGAAAGGAACCTGCTGCCCCAACTTGATTGTTCAATCTGACCATTGATTGACAGTTTTAGAATTGACCTGCTCCATATCTGGGGAAAAAAAAGGCTGTTTGATGAATGTTGACATGTCTCTAATATTGATTGAGTTATAGCAGGTAACACAGATAAAGAATGAGTGGCCAAGGGGCTACCAGAGAGATGTAAGTCCAGAATGGAATACTGAAGAAGCTGACCTGTGAGTAATGTTTCAACATATATTAAAGTAACTGAGGTTTGAAATGTAGAAAGAACATATTTACAGTTAAGCTAAAACATAGTAATGTAATGAGACACAATGTAATTTAAACAACATCATGTAACTAGTCTGGTAAAGAAGTAAAAACCATATACTTTATTGTTTAGGTCATTATGGGGATATACATTTCATCTACATTTATAATAGAAAGACATTTGATGACAGTTGGTGGGAATTCTCTATTCATTTTTTCAGCGGGATAATATCTAAGAACTGACGGGTAAAAGCAGTATCACCAGGAAGCCATTCACTTTGTTAGTATTGTGATTTTGGTTGTTTTTGAATCCATAACATTAGTGTGTTTCTTTACCAGAAACATTAGCAGTTCAAATCATATTTAGATTTTTAATGGGATCTCAGGGATTTCATTTAAAAATAAACACAGATGCTTGTCAGAAATTCAGAGCTATTGAAATATGTTATTTAGTTTACCTAAAGATGTTGGGGTTCTTATTTAGTTGGCACAGTCCAAGTATTAAGATTCTGAAGCTGCACAATTAATTTAGAAAACCTGTGCACAGACGTCTGTTGTTTTAAGACACCCCACCAACAGGCTCCAAGTGGCCACGCACTGGTGGGTCAAACAGCCGAGGGCTCCAGAGCCCAGAGCGTAGGCTTGAGGGATTTGTATCAGATTTCTCCACACAGGTTGTTGACGCCAAAAGGGGGACCCGAGACGCAGGAGGCGGACTGTCAGCAGAACAAAGTGGATCAACCCCAGGCTCTCCGGCCCCGACCGAGTGACCCAGCAGACATCCCATGCCGTCCGCCTACAAGGAAAGGGGGACAACTGGTACCACTGGAGCCAGTGTGCGGCAGGGGAAAACACCTGCGAGGACCCTAGACGACATCAGGACTGATCTGGCTCTCGTCATGGAGGTCGACTCGGATGCTGTCATCAGCGGATTGGAGGAGAAGGACCTCGAGGACATCCATCCAGCAGTCGTCCCAGGAGGCATCATCATCGGACCGGGGAAGGAGGATCGGGAGGACATCCATCCAGCAGTCGTCCCGGGAGGCATCATCATCGGACCGGAGAAGGAAGATCGAAAGGACATCTATTCAGCATCGACTCGGAAGCCGCCATCAGCAAGCCGGAGGAGAAGGAAGACATCTCTCTAGCAGGCAGCCCAGAAGCCGCCGTCAGCGGATCAGAGGGGACAAAGACACGGCAAGCCAGGACGACACAGGGGACTCCACTCTCCGCTGAAACAGGAGTGTGTGTTAAGTACAACAAGACGGTGTATGGAGCCAGCCAGGCCTGCCAAGCTATGGGCAGCCTCTACCGTGACAGCTGCTTCACCTGCAGCGCCTGTAGTCGAAGGCTGAGAGGGAAGGCGTTCTACTATGACACAGGAAGGGTTTTCTGTGAAGAGGACTTTCTGTACTCTGGGTTCCAGCAGTCTGCAGACAAGTGCAACGCATGTGGACATCTGATCATGGACATGATCCTGCAGGCCCTGGGGAAGTCTTACCGCCCCGGTTGTTTCCGCTGCGGCATCTGCAACGAGAGCCTGGACGGAGTGCCCTTAAATAAAATAAAATAAATAAATAAAATCTACTGTCTGAAAGACTACCACAGGGTCCTGGCGCCTAAATGTGCTGCGTGTAACCAGCCCATCCTGCCCTCAGAGAGGTCTGATGAAACCATTCGAGTTGTATCCATGGACAAAGACTATCATGTGGGTGTTGTTGTGTGCCGTGCATCCACTCATTATGTGTCAGGCTAATCCGTTCCACCATTGAGGGAAAAGCTGCTTCTCCCCCTCCTGACACTGTTGGCCTGTGTCTCGGAGGACGAGTATGGAGACTCAGCAGACAAGGACGCAGTTTTTTTACATTTGTTGGTCTCCCTCTCATTCTGCCATAAGACATTGCTATGAAGGACTGTTTCCAAATGTTTAAAGGGCTCTAAATATAATGTTGAGAGGAGCGACAATAGTTATGTTTCAAGTGCCTTGTGTAAGTTGCACTCTTTTTTTAAGAGTGCAAAAGAGGGAATTGTGGAAATTGATGTGAGATATTGTACCAAAGAAGTGTGTTACATTTGAAATGGCAGAAAGTCTTGTTGCAATTTCCAGACACTAAAAGAGGTCCTTTGAGTTTCAATAGTAGCAGTTAAGTGAATACTGTTCAGGCAATACCTGTGTTTGTGTTTTATAGTGATTTCTCTGTTTTATCCTTTCATAAATGTGAGGACTAAAATGGCGGTAGACAAAGGGCTGTTAAGGGTTTTATTGCTGTGGGGGAGGTGGAGATATGTAAGACAGGGTGATTGGTGTGGGGAGAATATATTCTGCTTAGGATCTCAAGCAGGCCAAGTTTCAGAGAAGTCTATATATCTTGAGTAAGTATATGTGTGAGTTTATACATTCCTGTGTGTTAATAGTTGAAGGAACAAAAAGTACGTTTTTCCTCTACCATATAGAGAGGTTTTTTATAGATTCCTGAAACAATGTTCCCTTTTTCTCAAAAATAGATTAGCGCAATAATCTTTTTGTTTGACTGTTTACCTGTTTATCAAAAGAGTGTTTTAAGCTATTTGTGAAGAAGGAAGATGCAGAATTAATGGTGATTTCTGTTTTGAGTGTAAAGATTATCCCTGAGAATGTTTTTCTGGGTTAAACCATCGATAGGCTTTGCAAATCGGGAGGGACATTTCCCCTGATTTTTAATGAGGTGCATCCTGCAGGCCTTCCCAACACCTGTGGCTTTCAAAGCTGCCCGCGCTAATTCCCTGTGAGACAGCGTGTTGTTATCTCCCAAATGAAACTCCACCCCTTTGTTGGTTTTGGGACATGCAACGTGTTGTTTTCTCTCTCCACGCGCCGCCCGGACTGGGAGGTCGGGGCAGCCTGTGAACAAGGCCAGGAGTAGGCATACTCCTGACATTACTCATATGATGGCTTTGTATGGTAATGTATTATATGGTATTGCATTATTACCGTTTATGATTAAAACAGATTTTTGTTTAACCCTCGTCCTGGTTGTTTTGAGTGTTTCTTCTTTTAAAGCAAGCTCATTAGGAACGGCGCGGAGGAAAGTAGGCCCAAAACTCCTTCACAACCCACTGCACCACACGCCTCCATCAGTGAGATATCTGCACAGAGCCCAAACGATACTAACATATAACCGCCTCTGAATCCAGAGATACACAAGTATCCACTATCGTACCAGTATGGAGCGGTGAGGTTCCTCAGTCCATCCTCGACACTGCACCTTTTTTAGTCATTGTAAGCATTACAGGACTACGTTTTGCATCACCTTCTTCCAGTCTTAAAGAAGCTGCTCCACACTGGTACGACAGTGGATTCTTCTGTATCTCTGGTTTCAGATGCTGTTGTCTGTTAGTATTGTTTGTGTAGAAATCTAACCTTATTGATGGTATATAAATGGTACAAATAATGTTCTGTAAAGTTGTATCACCTAACTTTGGAAAGTATCTCTCATTAATATTTATGTCCATTTCATGTCATGTCAGCAAAGAGAAGAAGTCAACATTCGCTGGACACCATGCTCCGAGTGGTAAGTTTTTCGTTAATGTAGGCTCATCTCAATTGAATATTTCACCTCCTCCTTTCCCTCACTTGCGTCCCTTCCTTGCGTCTTAGCTCCGCCTCCGTAAGACGCGAGCGAGAGACACGAGGAGAGAGGAGTCCTCAGGTATGAGTTGGGATGTCCTGGTTCACTCCAGCATCACCATAAACAATGCCCTTTACTTCTGGTGCGCGCAGTTTTACCACCTGTCACTGGACTCCCCTCCACATCAATCCCTTCAAACCTGGGATTTAGTTTCACATTGAAATGATTTCGTCCATCTTTTCCATTCATTTATTTTATTATAGTTTTCTATGCATTACTTTCGGCATTTTTTTTTTTCCAGCTATATCATTTCATTTAAGTTATAAATATAATCATAACAATAATAATAATTGATGGATTCATTTCATTATACAGGGTTCGTACGGGTGCTTGAAATCCTTGAAATTGCTTGAAATTTGACGTAGTGTTTTCAAGGTTGGGAAAGTGCTTGAATTTTGGGAATGGTGCTTGAAATTGAGATAAAGTGCTTGAAAATGTAAATGCTTTACTTTTACAATAAATTGCTGTCTGACTGAATAGTTCGCTTTTTAGATTAAAAGAAAAGAATTGTTTCGCTTCTACATAAAACAGCTCCTGCATCTTCCCGCGCTATGCGCGCGACCTGCAAGTGTTTGTGTTACTGTGACCTGGGCATTCTGATGAGAGTGATAGATGACTGTGTGCCTGGAGGTTACAGTTTCAACGAGCGTTGGCTAGCAGAAGACAAATACAAGCCATGGCTAAGACGAGGGTCAAGCCCACGAGTAGCCTCCTGCAAAGTTTGCAAAAATAAGGATGCGAGAGTCTGCGCTGACGAGCCACATGAAAGGTACGCCGTAGTAGAGCATTTTAGATTAGGCTAACGTTGCATGTTACGTTTGTTTAAGCTAACGTTAGCGAGCTGAATAGCAAACTCGATGAGGGATAATAATAATTGCAGGGGACAATCATTTCAGAGGAGCGTACCTATGTTAATATGTGCGTTACAGTCGCCATCGTGTGGTGTTCAGAGGACGAAGCAACTCGTGTTATAGTCACGAAATATAATCTATTGATTCGACACAGAGCGATTTTGAAAGCAATGTATTTCTACTGGTAGTATGTTTCGTGCCTAAACCAAATGTGACTTGCTCTATCGAAATCAGTCACATTGACCCGTGTGTGTGTGTGTGTGTGTGTGTGTGTGTGTGTGTGTGTGTGTGTGTGTGTGTGTGTGTGTGTGTGTGTGTGTGTGTGTGTGTGTGTGTGTGTGTGTGTGTGTGTGTGTGTGTGTGTCAAGAAACACCGGCGCCTGCTGTGACGTTACATTAGTCCGTTCTCTGCTTGTAATTATGCCGAAGCTTCAAAGTTGTATTTATCATCTGAATTTGCCGAAACAAGTTTAATATTCTGAAAGCCAAGACTTTGTTTATTTGAAACCAGATGAAAACAAACTGTCTTTTATATAAAATTGAAGTATTATACAAGTAAAACTACATTTTGCTTTAATGGTAATTGTAGAATGAACACAGTCTTCCTTTGGAGATGTATAAGTCAGGTGTCTTGAGTAGTCAGCATTACCTAAAATCATTTTACACATTTGTAAATATTATTTTCCACTTGTTACCATTGTGAGTCTATTTTTATGCAGCTCTGCGTGATTTTGTGGCTACAATTTAGACTAATACGCGACCAGAGGTGGAATAAGTACTCAGATCTTGTACTTGAGTAAAAGTACAACTCAGATCTTGTGAAATTATAAGTACTCAGATATTGTGAAAGTAGAAGTACTCAGATCTTGTTCTTGAGTAAAAGTAGAAGTACTCAGATCTTGTACTTGAGTAAAAGTAGAAGTACTCAGATCTTGTACTTGAGTAAAAGTAGAAGTACCAGAGTGTAGGAATACTCTGTTACAGTAAAAGTCCTGCATTCAAAATGTTCCTCAAGTGAAAGTAGAAAAGTATTCTCATCAAAATATAGTGAAAGTAGCGACAGTAAAAGTAGTCGTTGTGCAGATTGGTCCATTTCAGAATAATATATATGATATGTTTTATAATGATTGATCATGAAAGTGTTCTCAAAGCTGGTGAAGGTGCAGCTAGTTTGAATGGCTTTGTATACTGCAGGGTAGCTGGTGGATTTACTCCAGGTGGAACTAAAGTCTGATTCAACACTTGATTAGATTTCACATCATTCATCCACATCTGTGAAGTAACTAAAGGTATTCAATACATGTAGTGCAGTAGAAGTACACCATGTACCTCTGAACTGTAGAGGAGTAGAAGTACACCATTTACCTCTGAACTGTAGAGGAGTAGAAGTACACCATGTACCTCTGAACTGTAGAGGAGTAGAAGTACACCATGTACCTCTGAACTGTAGTGAGAAGAAGTACACCATGTACCTCGGAACTGTAATGAGTAGAAGCACACCATGTACCTCTGACTTATGTTTACTGCCAACCTAAAAGTACCTCAAAAATAGTAATCAATAATGTATTGAAAAGTTATTTGGCTCAGCCAGGTTATATGGAATGCCCAGTCTACGTACAGATTACTAATTTTGAAATATTAAACTTAGTTTTATTTTCATCCTTGTGTAGAAGGGTATCACGAAACACACATCTGATTGTTTATAGCATAAAGAACATCTGATTTAATGTGAGGTAGGGAAATAATAATTTGAGTATAAGTATGTGTATATAAATATGTAATTTACAACAGCTGTAAGATGCTTGAAAAGCTGGAAAATGCACCTTGAAAATGCTTGAAAAGTGCTTGAATTTGACTTTCGAAAAGGTGTAAGAACCCTGATTATAGTATTTGAGCTTGTTTCAGATCAACTTTTGTATTGGATGTTGTTATGTAATTTGTCCTACAGAAGAGAGACACAAATCACTAAAATATGTATTAGTTATGCTACCCGTATTTGTATATATCCTAAATGTTTGACGTTCTGTGGGTCTACCACACATGCATCACAAACCACAAGTAATAACTGTACGTTATTATTTTATAATCAAAACATTATTATTGAATTTGTAAGTATATTTCACCCACTTTAATGTTTTTATAGATTTCGATCTCTCATTCATTTAAGAGATTTAATATATTTTACTCTTAATGAAGAACTTTAAACATTTAATGACTCTGATCCTCCTTTAACAGTAAGAACAGCTGCAGTGAGCAGAGGCTGTGCAGCTGGGGGCGGGGCTCTGATGCGCGAGTAGTGTGCTCTCGTGTATCCTACCTTTCGTCTCCTCTGGAAGCCTCCTCCCTTACCCCTCCTCGACTCCTCCGTTTGCATTGAAGCGATTGTGATGTCCTTCAACATGGCGTGTCTTGATTGATTTCCGGAGGGGGAGAGAGGAGTCGAGGAGGCGTACTGAGATGAACCTAGTGTTTCAAATCCTATTTTAAATTGACTTACTTGCCTGATTAAGTATCAGAAATATATATAGCATGACATATTAATAATTATTCAATTGTTCTTTATGTGTGTTTTGCAGTGGCAAGGACTGGGAGGACACATGGGAGCCTGCCCAACAGTATAGCAGCTCAAAATGATCACACATACACACACACACACACACACACACACACACACACACACACACACACACACACACACACACACACACACACACACACACACACACACACACACACACACACACACACAATAAGTTGTTTCAATAAATTGTTTCATGAAAATGTTGTTTCTGTTGTGTATTTTTTGTAAAATTATTTCTCAATAGGGTAAAGCCTTTTAAAATGTTTGGTATGTTAATGAAAATGTGACAATCATTATTTGCAAGATAGATATCAATTTTTGTTATGGTTTTCTGTTTATGTCATTTGAATAATACTGGTACAATTTGAATTTGCCCAAAAACGTGGAAATGAGAGCAGACCAGATTTTCTAAATGCCAGGGCCTGGAACATCAGGAGCATCTCTAAAAGACGATATGTGACAGTCCTGCAGCAATGGACCATATGAGAAACATTATGTTTTGTAGCATTAAAACCTAGAAACTTATTCTAAACCTACTATCAAAGTATTCACCTGAAATGTAGCACAATTTGCCTCCTGTGAAAAGCACTATTTGAAAATGTGGATTTGTCAGGTCAACATGTGACTTATCTGGTTTGCTATAACAGTTTCACTCCCCAGTTGAACTGTATTTGACAATCATTAAATCCACAAACATAATTTGGTAAATAAATCAAAGACATTTCTGTCATATTTAGAAGATAGGAAAAAAGGTGAATAAGTATTCTCTCTAATGTCGATTGATTTTACAGTGATATTTGCATTACTCATCAACTCCAAAACACAAGATTACACAACATTGATTGGTTTAAATTGTGTACAATGATTTTGTGTTTTTCCCCCTTCGATTCGGAGATAGTTTTTTCTGAGTTTAAGACGGACGAAGACACTACACTACCCATAATCATCAGCTATAATACACAGCAACATGTAAAACATGCAATTTATTGTTATTTTGTAATTCTACTCCACTACAATTCAGAGGTTAACCTGGTATTTTTACTCCACTACATTTATTTGAGTTACTTTGCAGATTCTGATTAATGTGAAATATAAACAACATCGTCAACATCAGACTTTAGTTACACCTGAATAAAATTCAGGGAAAGGTGATTGTCAAGTGCAAACAATCAGGAGAGATATTTGGTAGTGGGTGCTTGAGAAGACTAAACATTTATCTCCAGATCCCTATAAAGCTATTCATTACTCTTTATTCTCTAATCTTTCATTAAAGACTGTATGAAATGGCTATTTTGCACATCCCTTTCAAGATTTTTAGACATTTGCTATCGATATTATTTCTGTTATGTTGTGTAACTGTTTAATGGTGTTATCTTTATTGCTACCCCCTTCCCCGTCAATGTATAGTGTTGGTCCACAGCGCAAACGTATTAGTTTAACAAAATCTGCATCTAAAATGGTGGAATAGATACGTTATTTTCCCCTGTACAATTCCAGTCTCACATCTCACAGCACATCGTCATAAACAAATACCGGAAACAGACCGAAAATACTTTATTTCCGAGTGTGCTTGCTTTTCTCTTTGGGGGTCATCACATAACGGCATTGTAATACACGGATTGGCTGCATTAAATATTACATATCTGCCGTAGATCTTTATTTATAGAGCCCTGCTGAGAAGACAAACATGAGTAACTGCCGCCAACACTGAAAACGTGACGTGGATCATAAATATATCAGTAATTAAACGACATCTTACATTTCTTTTCACACAATACGTCTCCTTGCAGTATCAACACTAATTATTTGTATCATTAGATATTAATAGGATCCCTATAAAGTATATTCATTACTCGT
The DNA here is from genome assembly GCF_902827115.2 of Pseudochaenichthys georgianus. Taxonomy (NCBI): domain Eukaryota; kingdom Metazoa; phylum Chordata; class Actinopteri; order Perciformes; family Channichthyidae; genus Pseudochaenichthys; species Pseudochaenichthys georgianus. Next base: position 37,062,340 of record NC_047507.1, on the reverse strand, counting down.
TATTCTCTACTAATAGTTAATTAAAGACTGTATATAATGACTATTTTGCACATCCCTTTCAAGAATTTCTAAGGTTTATTGACATATCATATACACAAACGGTGTAGTTATGCAATGAATGAAAAACTTGGCAGGTTCGTCAACACTGCATAACAAGACATCTATCAATATGTGTGTATACCTCCACCATTAAACTGTCATATTCTGCACATTTCCTATCTACATACAGCTTATAAGAATATAATTAATATGTAATATCAGTTAAAATAAGTGCTTAAACATAGTTAACATTGCAGGACAGTTGATTGTCAAGTCCCAAAACAAAGTATGCAATATATTAGACTTTAAGTACTTTGTCAGGCTTAATATTTATCTGTATATTTACCAAAGCTTTTTGCTTACATGTATTTAAAAGAAGACCTTAACTTAAAGTATTATTTCATATTTTAATAAAGCCTGATTAGTTTGTCTGATTTGCACATCCTCTATATTAATATCTGTGTACATCCAGCACTAAACTTGTATTGTAGAGATCTCTTACAGTAGCCTATCTTCTTGATATTTTCTATTCTATATTTCTATCATTGACCTTCTACTTTCCCCCTATTTTGTATGTACTCTTAATATTTACATATTTTCATCAAATGTAACCCATTCAACCAAACAAGCAGCAGAGATTAGCAACACAACCTTACCTGCATTGCAACGACTCTAAACGTGTAATAACGTGCTTTAACCACTAGGTGAATAATACAGACGTATAAAGTACACATGGTATACAATGCTATCAAAAACACATGTTAATTTACATATCTAACTATCATTATCAAGCACAATATGGATTATATGAGGCTTATGCATTGTACCAGGTGTAGGCTAAGTCAAAAACAGGCAACTGATGGTGTGTGATTGTCATTTATGAGGATGAAACAAATGAGGTACACAGAATACAATGCCATTTTATCTGTTTTATTATTAGTGTAGGACAGATATGTATAACACCTGAAGATGTTTTATCCATGTTATCATATAATTGTAGAGGATATAGCTATATTATTGCACATATTTGAGTTCTATCTACACATGAATATCTGATTTGTAAAACATCACACAAAAAGGTTTATCCGCCCCCTCATGGTGCTAATGAATATGTGTGTTTGCTAAACAGAGATACAAACAGAACATGAGTGAACAGTCAAAACAATTGTTATCAACTTTATTGTCATGGGACATTGTTTACATAGTGTTTCAGAGTAGACATGTAATAACATCTGAATAAAATGAAATGATAGAAAATGCCTTCAAAAACCTGAAGAAAAACTTACTGGACATACATATTAAGACATTAGGAAATGTGTCTTTTTTTTTTTTGTCGGAGGTGACGAGAGGGGGTGTAGGGCTGAAGGAGGTCAGCGATGTATGCAGGGGCTAGGGAGTGGAGAAATGTGTAGATTAGCAGGAGGAGTCTGTACTGGATGCGTGACTTGACCGGGAGCCAGTGAAGGTGGAGGAGAGTGGGGTGATGTGTTACCAGGGGTTAGTGCGGGTGAGGAGCCTGAATGCAGAGTTCTGGACGTACTGGAGCCTGTCCAGGGCTTTGCTGGTGACCCCGAACAGAACTCCATTGCAGTAGTCCAGACGAGAGGAGATGAAGGTATTAATGTTTCTGCAACGGGGTCGGGGAGAGAGGGCCGGAGTCTGGAGATGTTTCGAAAGTGAAAAAAAGCGGTTTTGACAGTAGACCTGATGTGGGAGTTGAAGGTGAGGCTAGAGTTCAGAGTGACGCCCACGCTGCATGGAGCAGCCATCGATGGTGAGGAGCAGATCTCCAACCTTCCGGAGCAGTGTTTTTGGGGCCACAACCATGAGCTCTGTTTTGTTTTTGTCGAGTTTCAGTAGGTTTGTTGACATCCAGGTTTGGATGTCGCAGAGGCAGTTGACTACTGATGGTGGGGGTAGCTGGGATGATGGATTGGTACTGATGTAGAGTTGGGTGTCGTCGGCATAGGAGTGGAAGTTGAGACCATATTGGCGGAGTATTTCACAGAGGGGGAGCATGTAGATGATAAATAGAAGGTAGTCTGGAGGGGGCTTCACCGTGTGTTATCAGAGCTGTCAGAGTCGCAGTCAGAAGACTCATCTGAAACACTTTGCAAGAAGCTGATGGTCTCTGTTCCAGTCAAAACGTGCTGGTAGCATCGTCTCGCATGAGTCTTCATTTCTTCAATGTTGTGCTGCTTTTTCCTGAACATGCTCTGGAGACCTTTCATTACGTCTTCGCTCAGGCCCAATGGTGAATCTTTAATGTATAGGATAAAGACAATATCAGTTACTTCATCACCTATCACTGATGTGTAAAGTCATGCAAAGTAAACATGTAATATATACTGTACTTTGCAGGCAGGACAGCTCTTTTAGTGAATCACTGCGGGTTGAAAGGACCTTCCAGTGGTGGTTCATTTCTGTGACAAGAATCTTCTTCTCCTCCTGTAGTCTCTTCACTGCCATGACAAGGTCAAACGCTCTTCTCTTTGTCCTGAGGTCGAAAGACTCTGGAAAGCATTTATGACAAAACATGAATTCATGTGTATGAAAGATCAACATTCAAAGAATCTATGAAGTCTTACATAGTTTAATATATCAGGTTTTCCACATTTGCTGTGAGCATTCAGCAGAGTGGTGTACTTACCACTGTTTGGTAGCTGCCATGGCCAAGCTTTCTCCACAGACAGAATGGCTTCGAGGCACAGAGCTTCTGTGCTTGGAACCATTGAGTTGTATTTCTCAACTGTGGCTGTCAGGACCCCTTTCTCATCCCTGATCTTGCGGCGGATCCGGGAACGACCTTTGTTGCTGTCTGTGTCTTTGTAGAGACGCTGCGAATGTCTCTTGACACTTACTGTCAGCATTTCGATCTTGCTGGCCAAGGCAGCAGCATCCCTTGGGTTGTTTGTTGTTGTTTTTTAGACAAAATAGGCGTATTAAGCACAGTAATTCACAATAACAGTGACATTTGATCAAATGTTTTAAGATTATTTTATTACATATGTTTCATGAAAAATAAGTCATGCAAATGTCAATAGAGGGTTATCACTAAATCTGAAAATTAAAAATACATTGATAAATCATGACTCCAAAAAAGTTGAAAAACTTCATTAAGATTGTCCTCACTTTCTGCCCACTCATTCACATCTCTGATCCAGTCTTCCAGCTGCTTTTCAGTCACTGCCAACTCAGCCTTCATGGACTCCAGGTTCTGCAATTGCTTTTCCAGAGCTTTTGTGGTCTCCAAACGTCAAACAATTAAAGACAAGTAAATACAGAAATCTACATTTAGGCTGCAGCCACAAATAATTCTAACTAAGAATATGTCATTCTTCTAAAACTATGTTATTACCTTCAGATATCTGCGGGACAGTGAGGTGGCCAAGTTGCTGACTTTTTGCTGATTCCAGCGCATGGCCATCAACGTCAGCATGTCTGTACGTCCTGCAAAAGAGAATATCACGTTATTACTATTCCTCTTACTTCTTATATTGCAACTGGGGTTTATACTATATTGCCATCCTAAATTGTGCTCTATGGTCATAACCGTCAATGAGCTTTTATGAGTTTGTGTTGTTGGTGTAATCTGTGCCTTTCTGAATTTTTTTTGAAAACTGACAGTAAAGGTTCTATCGTAACTCACCTGCTTTTGACATGTGTTTTGTGGGCACTGCTATCCGAGAGAGGAAGGCATTGACCTGTTCCACCTCCTCCCCTAGGGTTAGTCCAGCCCCCTCTTGATATGCCCCACTCCATTTCACCTGTTTAAAATATATTCAAAAGTACGACTCGTTACAACTTGTCACTATTCACATGGAGGTTTTTACATAAAGTGATTGTGTCACATGGTAACAATTCCTTACTTCACATTTGAAGTCATGCGCTTTGGCATGAAACACTGAGAGAAAGGGCTTCATGTCGAGAAGATGCTGGAGCTCTGGACAGCTTTTTGTGATTCTCTGGAGGTAGGGCCAATATTTGCAGGTCACATTCATGCAAAATAACATACTACTGGCCAGCTTTTTCTGTAGGTACAAGGGATAAGCAAAGATTTCTCCCCTGTACATATTGAGAGCACAGAGGAGCACTCCATGTCGACAGACGGCAAGCTCTAGTCCCTCCTCATCCAGCTTGCTGGCAGATTTTTGGGAGGTCTCTCTGGCTGCCGACCACTGTCCTCCACAAACACCTCTTCCGGAGACCTACTATATAAAAATGTATTGATGAAAATGGTGCAAAGACTTACATAACCAAACCTTCATTAGTATAATATATTCTATTATACATAATTAGAGTCTGCAATATTACATGTTTGGTTGTGGTGTGTATATAGTCCACAAATCTTGAGACGTCTTCATCCCTGGCTATAAAGACACCGTCAAAGATGGCCTGTTCCTCAGATCTAAATAAATCAAAGGAGCAATGTATGACATCTCAGATTATAAGGTTGATTAGTTCACATCAAGATACTTTTGTTTCGTTATCTGTTCAAATACTGTGACATTATATATTTTCTATAGTACCTAGCTGCATTCTTGAAACGGTAATGCTTGCGGTTTCCATCCACGGAAACTGCAAGCATATCAGGGCTGCAGGCAGGACAGGTGAAGGGCTCCTCCTTGCACATGATGTCCACCTCATAACGCACAGCCTCCCGCTCAAAGAAACTTTTGATGAAGCTGTCAGTTGAGATCTTTCCAGTCTATAACAAAATAAGGACATCAACAGTCAATATGTCAAAAATAAATTATAAATTATAAGGACACAGCTTACAATTTGTACAATACAAATAGATAAAAAAGGACAAGTAACTTCAATACTCACACGGCCGAAGCGCAACGTTCGCTGATCTAGCATCCTTAAATATGCCTGAAAGGATAGTCCAGGTGCAGCCATTTTCATTTCTTCAAATGAGAAGAAAACATCTGTGGCATAAATGGTAGTGAAGTGAAGGGTAGCTGGCCAGTACTCACTCCGAAGAAGGTCGTCAACCCCAGTCGTCCATGTCGCAGCGCATGCTTCACAAGCCAACTCTGGCATGCTTAGGTCATGTCGTCCTGGTTCTTATATTCTTTACTCAATACCCATGTTAAGTTTTAATAAACAAGCTATCCCACATGTCTTTGAGAAGGGTTGGATATTATCAAGAAGAAACTTCAATAACATCTATCTTAAGAAACAAGACAAACATTCTTCCCATTCTTACCATTCATTGTGATCACAGTCACAGTCTTTCCTGGCTTGAGGCTCAATGACTCTGATGCACAACCACAGATTTTGTCCGGGATCTCCACAGGTACAAACCGCACTGGAAAAAAATTCAAATGGAAATTAAAAATAATTTGTCTCTTTTGAGAAATACATCATTGTTATGTGACAGATTTAGGATTTAACTTTACATCATAAGTTTAAAAAGAGACTTAAGCACACTGCTGGGAATTATCACAGAGATCTTCAGGAAGCTCACATTTTCAAAATGAAGTTCTCAACAAGTCCAGCAAGAAAATGTACATTCACAAACCAAAACTTACCGCAGGAGCAAAGGGCCATATTTACTACATGTGTTGTTGGGGCCAATGGCTGGAAGTAACCTGCAGTAGTAGCATCTCTGTTGTGGAGGGGGTGTCTGGTGTGCATGCTGACATCACAGTCAGCACAGAAGAATGGATGTGGTCGGCAATCTCGGCACCGGACAACAGACGTTTTGCTCCAACACTGTTGGCAAATGTGTGTTCCCACATTTGCTTGGGCCACTACGGTGTTAACCAGATGTGGTCTCACTGCCCTCCAGCTCTCTGAAAAAATACTTTTTCGAGTGCTCCAGTTGGTCGACGCCAGCAGAGAAGCACTTGGGGTTTGTGCTACCACCTCATCTCCTGTAGTATCGCTACTAGACGGCTGGAGATCTCGTAGAAACCCCTCTGTTAAAATGGTACAATAAAGTCCAAAGCATGATTATTTTTCTTTAAAACATACTGGATGGAGTGGTTTTGAAAGCTGTAACTACTGTGTTCTTAATTCTAGAAAATGACGAAGTTTAGAAATGAAGTACGTATCACATAAAGATACAAGTATGAATATGTGTTTCGGGCTAACCAGACCAAATGAAGTACATACCAACAGTCTCTGGAGCGATAGCTGGAGCAAATACCAGATCACAGTCAGGAGCATCAACGGGGGGATCAGTTTTACGACTGCAGCCAGCTGTATCAGAAAAAATTGTTTTTTCATTTATACCATTAAATTGTACTACTTTTCCCTTACCAAGAGTTATGTTTTCATTCATTTCATATACTCAAGTGCCTAGAAATGTATATCTTATACTGACCCTGATTGGAGTCATTCCGGGTTGAACGTGGTCTTGCAAAGATCAAGTTTCTCTCTCTTCTTCCAGCACACCTTTCGCACTGATGGCACTGCTGTTGCTGCTGCTTCCAGTTTACAAAGCAAATCATCAGCACTCCGTAGGTCATCCCTGAAATCTTTCTGGTCAACCAGCTCATCTGCGCTTCTCAGGAGATCCTCGAGAACAGAATCACTCATTATAGTGAAGAGACACAGACAGAGACACAGACGAAAGACTGACAACAAAGTTAGACAGAGAAAGAAAAAGAGAGATAGGAAGAGGCTATGAAGTCCAACACAGCAAGGACAGTTTAACAAGACAGACGTGGCTCTTAAAAGTGCCTTTGGGTTGTTTGGAGTTTGGAAAAATCAAGGGTTGTTTTTTGGAGAACAAATTGCAGGATCTGTTGAGAGAAAACAACATCATTTAGAAACTCAAAACTAAACAAACAATGCCAGTGTAATTGTTGTTGTTTACAACTGTTCTACTTGTCTGCGCTGCTGGCTTCCTCCAAGTTAACAGTAAAAGAAACTGGTGGTGTGACCAATGGCCATTTACAATTATTAATACTATTACTATTATTAGCAGCGTGGTTCCTGGAGCAGGTTGATCGTTGGTTTGATCTGATGTCATCTCGCCATCCAATTACAGCCCTGAGCAGGCTCAAGATGGAGGAGTACCCAAAGGCCATCACCGTCCTCCAGAACATCGTCCATCTGTTTCGTGGGATAAAGATAGGTCAAAAGGGAGGTTGGAAGCCTGTTCAAACAGGGGTGATAATGGCAACAACATCAATTTTGGCCATACAAGAGGAGATGCTTACACAAGGACACAGGTTTGTGTTAACGTCAAGGTTCACACAAGACTGCCTTGAAAATACATTCAGCTGTGTGAGGTCTAAAAATACTGTCCCAACTCCAGTGGAATTCCATCATGCACTGAGAATCATATATGTGGGGCCGTTCCTCACCACCATCAGCTCTGGGAGCTACCAGGAAGACCACAGTAGCTTTTTAGCAGACTTCCTGGACACAGGGGAGCCAAAAATTACTCCATCAGTCAGAGTGGAACAGCTGATGGCGGTGAACAGAGCAGCTGCACCTGACCTCACAAAAACTGAGAAATGTATTCTCTTCCATCTTGCAGGCTACATCGTCCACAAAATCATCAAGTTTGCCAGCATCTGTGAAAAATGCAAAATTGCAACAGAGCACCATGATGAGAGTCCTTCTGGTGACAACAGCTTGTTAGTGGACTTGAAAGACTTCAAGGCAGGTGCTCTTTGTCGTCCCTCCCAAGATACTTCATTCACCAAATTGAGGAACTATTTAGGACCAAGACTGGTTCCTCCCTCATGCAGCTCCCCAACGCAGTGGGTGTCTTGGAGAAAGAAGCTCAGGCCCTCTCCAGCAGGCTTCCGTCATGCTGTGGAGTACAACAAAAACTCGTAAAAAGATTCATACGGCTGAGAATTGAGGCCAAACAAATCAGAAATGACAGAAGAAAAAAAATAATTAAAAGATGGCCATTTTGGAAGCAAGAGCCAATCCCAAAAGGTGAAAAGGAACAACAGCAGCCAAGCTACCACATCCAGCAACCCCCAAACAGATCCACAGCTGCAATAATTTCCATTAGCCGTTGCAATGGAAATATTTGGACTAAACATTGCTCTTCCACCTGCCAGCACCCAGCTAACATCACTGCCCCTCCACCCGTAACATCACTGCCCCTCCACCTGCCAACATCACTGCCCTCCACCTGCCAGCACCCAGCCAGAGGAGTGCAAAAAACAAAAACAAGCAAGGTGTCCCGTCATGTACATGGAAGTTTGGGTTGGAAAAATGGAGTAAGAGAGGGACTTGAAAAACCTTGGTGGCTCTCTACTCATGTTGTTACAGTTGTCTTGGTTACAGCTCAAGTTTTTTTTGTTGCCATTTCCACATCTTTAGAAAATATGAAATAAAAAATTGAAGTGAAATCAACCTCTTTTCTGGAGAATAAACTTTGATTTCTCTGTCTTGTGAGTTTGCAGTCTTGCAGTTTTGCTCCTCAACCTGTAACATCACTGCCCCTCCACCTGCCATACAGTAGGTTACTAACAAGATTACTTATATAATACAGTGATAGAATACATGTTTAGTATGCTTACTTATATAAATCAGTAGTATTAAACTTACCTTGTGTTTTCACTCTCACTTAAGGCCCTCTCCCTTTGCCATCAATCCAAAATCAGCTGAGCTGCAACATTATACAGACAGGTAATAATCAACATAATCACAAGGACACAATATGGCTCTGCTAAAAACACTCACTCTTACACGCACCAAAGTTATATTTATCTAATATTTAACTCCCTCCACCCCCGCATACAATCCCGTTTAGAAAACCCTCTTCTATAATTCAACAACGTTGGACCAAATGACAATGATTAAGAGAACGGAATTTACAATTAAAAGGCTGTTCAACGTGTGTTGCTAACTTGATCCGGTATCCTAGCTTAATCTGTTATCTGTAAACGTTCCCTAAATCTACTAATTTAGGGATAATCCACTGACATCCTTTAATACACATTTGAATCAGATGTACTGATAATATCCGCAATATAAATCTTTAAACCTCTTCTTACCTTTAAAAGTCCGTCACGAACGGTCTATTATGCTGCAACTCTACAGCTCTGCTAGCCTTGGCGCTAACTTCCGGGAAACGATTGAGAGGCTCCACGATCCGCCATTGCTGTAAAAAAGTTGTCCATTGGAGTGAACGGAGATGACGTAACTCTCAGTCTATATGGCGCTGGTTTTCACTAAGTAAAACATATTTTTGGGACGGACACTATAATTTACAGTTTTTTACCATGTTCAATCTGAATTTTCTTTAAAATAAAAAACACCTATATTGATTCTGACTTTTCTACATCCAACTCACAGGTTTATCATTACTTTGAGAAAAAAGATTATTAATTTAAACCTTTTAGAAGGGAAGATATGGTCATTTGTTCTGGGAATGTCATTTTCGAGACCTGAAAAACAGGCTCAGGGCTAAACAGGTTAGTGAAACTTATAAACTTACATTCACTTCATACTTACAAATTGGACATTTGTGTAAAAGGTTTTATTATCAACTCTTTCTCTCTCTACTAAAAAGTAACACTCTTCAACCCCCTGTTCTGTTTTTCTTTAGTTCAAATGGGGTTCGTAAATTCATATCAAAGTTCTACTGAAATTAAATAATTTTGTTCTGAAATGTTACTTTGATACATGCTAGTGTGAATCCTCATGTTGTACTGTGAGCATCACATGCTTATGTTGTAGTCATAGTTGATTTTTCCTCTTTCATAGACTCGATGTTGATGTGTATATCATCAGATTTTATCAGGAGAAAGTAGGATATTCATTTTGTTCAGTTCCCACAAAACACAAATCTAAATCTAGCATGTGACAGATTATATTTAAACAGACATGCTGTTTAAAGCAGAGAGTTTGACACTGACATGGCACACAATGTATGAACAGTTTAGGTAACTCCACAGCTGCTGCAATGTCGGATTCTCACTTGTGAGGGCTGCAGATTATTATCATCTGATATTTAAGAAGTGTGTTACATTTGAAATGGCAGAAAGTCTTGTTGCAATTTCCAGATATTAAAAGAGGTCCCTTGAGTTTCTCTGGTAATTATCAATAGTAGCAGTTAAGTGAATACTGTTCAAACAATACCTGTGTTTGTGTTTTATATTGATTTCTCTGTTTTATCCTTTCATAAATGTGAGGACTAAAATGGCTATAAACAAGGGCTGGTTGGAGTAAACAGGGTTTTATTGCTCTGTGGGGGAGGTGTAGGTATGCAGGACAGGGGGCTGGGTGGATGAGAGTATATTCTGCTTAAGATCTCTAGCATGTCATGTTTCAGGGAAGTCTACATATCTTGAATAGTATATGTGTGGGTTTAATTACTTTATATTAATAATAAGCAGTCTGTGTAACCAGAAGTTGGAGATATGAGAGATGAAATCTTTGTGTTATCTTTGTGAGCAAGACCCAACTGTGGTCTCTGGAATGTGGGGGGATGTGTGTGTGGAGGCTGCAGAAATATAAGACAGTGAATGCCAGAGGTGTTTGTTTGAGATGACCGGAAAAGACGACCCGTTAAACTCCACCCCTTCCTGTCTGTGTTGGTATTGAGAGCCTGTTCATCCTTTTGTTCTGCCTCTCTTCTCGCGCTGCTCAGACCGGAGGGTCTTGCAGCACGTGAACCAGGGCAGGAATAGGCATATTCCTTACATTACGGATATGATATGATATGGCTTTATATGGTATGGTAATGTATTATATTGTATTGCATTATTACCTTTTATAATTAAAACAGATTATTGTTTAACCCTCGTCCTGGTTGTTTTGAGTGTTATTTCTTTTAAAGCAAACTCATGGGATCGGCGCGGAGAAGTGCATATTTTAGCATAGGTAGGTAACAAACTAACACATAAGATTAATAAAGCAACGGTTAGGAACCTCGTGGATTTTTCAGAATCGCACGACTGACACGTTAGCTACACGTGAAGTGACGAGGAGTGTAAGACGAAGGTGAAAGGCCCCGTGTTTTTTTTTAGAAATCGTGACGGCTAGCCCGTCGGCGGAAGTTCAGTGGTTTCCCAAAAAAGATACCATCCAGGACGAAACAGAATAATGCTCTTCAGTCTCATAGGAAGCTGCAGTTGCATTATAAGCATAAATCCAAGGGAGAGATACGCAAATTTCAAAAAGCCATTTTGAAACGAACGGAATCTCGTTCTCTTGTTCTGTGGGGTTAAATCTAGAAGGCTAAACGTGACGATAAAGGATTTTGATGACCTGGGTTTCGGCTCCATGAGAATGTCACATCGCTGAAAAGCCGCGTCGAAGCGCATTCTAAGGTCGCATTATCTGTTGAAATAAACATCGCACCATAAAGCTGGATAGACTGTACGGGGAATAATTTTCTGTGAATAATTACGAATAGATAAGGGAGAAAAGTCAGATAAAGAAATGCGAAGTCATGCTGGAAGGATACCGTGGGTTCGAGAAAGCCCCCACTTTTTCTTCACAGCTTTCCTCTAAAAAAGGAGTGAATAACATTGAAGATTAATAGATCAATGTGTCGTAGATATTTAAATAAATAAGAAACATTGCATTGTGAATTTCGTGGTATTCGTCATTTACTGAGAATTTTACTTATATTTCAGAGGAATTAATTGCATACAGTAACGTTGAGGGGAAGTAAGAATGGGTTTTGCTGAGTATATGAAGTACATGCAGGTTAAAGTTTGATTCAAATTGAACATAATAGTGGATTATTCCACCTAGATTGTCACAGTTTGCTTTCTCACTCACCTATTTTCTGCATTAACTTTCCTTAGTCACCTGGTAGTCACACCCTGTCTCTCTCTCACTCTGTTGCACCCATCAGCTCCATTAGTATTTAGGCCCACTTCACTTTCACCTCAGTGCCAGATCGTACTTTGCAGCATGCCAGTCTTTCCCGCATTACCCTTCAGATTGCTCTCCCGGTTTCGACCCTGCCTGTCCCTGACCAACCTGCCTCGCCTGCTCCCTGACCCGTGCTGTACCTGCGACTCCCGTCCTGCTTTCTCCTGGAACACTCGCCTGTCCCCGACCAGCCCTTTGCCTACTATCTGCCGTTTTGTCTCCTACCAGCCTATTGCCATCAATAAAGCTGATTACCGACTATCCCTGGTTTCCCGTGTTCTGCACTTTAGTCCTCAGCTCGTTTGTGACAGAACGATCTGGCCAGAAATGGACCAAGCAAACACCGGGTCTCCTAGAGACCGCTTTGAAAGGGTTGAGGATGCCATCCAAAGACAGGAGGTCACGATAGCTACCTTAGCTACCGAGACCCACCAGACAACCTCAACCCAGGGACAAATGCTGGATTACCTTACCTCCCAGATGCAACAGATGGGCGCCACGGTACAACAGCTAACTGCTACCATGGCTGCTACCGCCCCTCCGCCCGCAGCTCCGATGCCCGCTCCAGCCCCGATGCCCGCTCCAGCCCCGATGCCTGCTCCAGCCCCGATGCCCGCTCCAGCCCCGACGGGATACGCTCCGGAGCCTCGTGTGGGAACGCCAGAACGCTACGCTGGTGAGCCGGAGGGATGAAGTCCTTTTCTCACAAACTGTTCCATATTGTTTTCACTGCAGCCCCACACCTTCGCCTCCGAGGCGGCTCGTGTAGCTTTCACCGTTAATCATCTGACGGGAAGAGCCCGGTTATGGGGAACTGCAGAGTGGGAGCAGCAGACGTCAGCCTGCGCCTCTTTTGCTGCATTTTCCGCGGAGATGTGGAAGGTGTTCGGTTCCGTTCGTCTGGGTCCCGACGCTGCCGGGGGTCTGCTGAGTTTGAGCCAGGGTTCCGGCACGGTGGTGGATTACGCTCTTGACTTCCGCACCAGCAGCCGCCGCAGCAGCTGGAATGAGCCGGCGCAGTGTGACGCATTTCTGAGAGGATTAGCGGATTATATGAGAGATGAGCTGGTTTCCTATGATCTCCCTGCTTCCTTGGATGGGTTGATTGAGCTCACCTCTCGGATTGACAGACGAATCCAGACCCGGAGAGGAGAGCAACAGACGCGAGCGGCGGGCCGCTGCTCGCGACAACAACTTCCGGTTTCTGGGAGATTTCGACTTCCGGTTTCGGCGGAGAATTCCCATTCCTACTCTGACTCACGGTACGGGGAGACCGAGCCCATGCAAGTGGGTCGTACCAGTCTTACCTCTGAGGAGAGGGAGTTACGTCGAAGAGGTAATCTTTGCCTTTACTGTGGTCAGGCTGGACATATGGTTTCCCGTTGTCCGGTAAAAGGCAGAGCTCATCAGTAATGGGGAGTATACTGGTGGGCCAAACCTCTGAGCTGATCCCCAATCTAAGACCCTTGTGCCATGCTCAACTCCTCCTGACAGGCAAATCTCAGGCTCTGGCTGTTTTTATCGACTCCGGATCAGATGTCAGCATCATTGACGAGGAGCTCGCACTACAGCTGGGCATCCAACAGGTTCGGTTGCTCCAGCCGGTACCGGCTAATGCTTTGGATGGTCACCTACTGGGAACAGTGACACACCAGACGACGCCGGTACATATGCTCATGTCGGGGAACCACCATGAGACAATCCAGTTTCATGTGCTATGGTCCCCCCAAATCCCTCTGATTTTGGGCTATCCGTGGCTCCGCCGCCACAACCCAAACATTGACTGGGCAACTGGGTCTATCTTAGGTTGGAGTTCCTCCTGTCATCAGGTTTGCCTCAAGCAGGCTTCCGCACCTCAACTATCTGTGGATATGAACCTGGTTCCGGATGTTACTGGGGTTCCGGCAGAATATTTGGACTTTAAGGAGGTTTTTAGCAAGGCTAAGGCGACATCTCTCCCACCTCATCGGCCCTATGACTGCGCCATTGAGCTACATCCAGGAGCAGTTCCACCCAAGGCCCGGTTGTACTCGCTTTCGGCACCAGAGAGGAAGTCCTTGGAGACTTACATCAATGACTCTCTGGCTGCAGGAATTATTCGTCCTTCCACATCACCCGCAGGAGCAGGTTTTTTTTTGTGGCGAAGAAGGACAAGACCCTGAGACCCTGCATTGACTATCAGGGCCTGAACGACGTCACGGTGAAGAATCGTTATCCCTTGCCACTCATCTCGTCAGCATTCGAGTTACTACAGGGGGCTACAATCTTCACTAAGCTGGATCTACGAAACGCGTATCACCTGGTACGAATCCGTGAGGGGGACGAATGGAAGACCGCCTTCAACACCTCTTCAGGACATTACGAGTACCTGGTGATGCCATTTGGACTTACCAATGCCCCTGCAGTTTTCCAAGCATTGGTGAACGACGTACTCCGGGACATGTTGGATCGTTATGTTTTTGTTTATCTGGATGACATTTTGATCTTTTCAAGGAACACGTCCATCATGTCCAGACGGTCCTCCAGAGACTTCTGGAGAACTCGCTATTCATCAAGACGGAGAAGTGCGAGTTTCACACTTCCTCGGTCGCCTTTCTCGGCTACATCGTGGGTCAAGGAAGTGTGGAGATGGATCCTTCTAAGGTTTCTGCGGTTACTTCGTGGCGGGTCCCTGATTCCCGGAAGGAGCTGCAGCATTTCCTGGGATTCGCCAACTTTTACAGACGGTTCATCCGTGGCTACAGCACCGTGGCCGCCCCGCTCACCGCCCTGACCTCGTCCAAGGTGACGTTCCGATGGTCCCCTGCAGCCGAGGAGGCTTTTCAGGACCTCAAGGGCCGGTTTACATCGGCTCCTATCCTGCAGGTACCTGAACCTGCTGGTCAGTTGGTGGTGGAGGTGGATGCTTCTGACGTTGGGGTGGGGGCCATCCTGTCGCAACGTTCTGGGGAGAACCAGAGGCTCCATCCCTGTGCTTTCTTTTCGAGGAGATTGAGTCCGGCGGAGAGGAACTATGACGTGGGGAATCGGGAGCTTCTAGCAGTCAAGTTGGCGTTGGAGGAGTGGCGACACTGGCTTGAGGGGACAGAACAACCATTTCAGGTTTGGACCGACCATAAGAACCTGGAATACATCAGGTCGGCCCAAAGACTGAATCCCCGACAAGCCAGGTGGTCGTTATTTTTTACCCGGTTTAATTTTTTCCTCTCCTACCACCCGGGCTCCCGCAACGTTAAGGCCGACGCTTTGTCCCGGCAGTTCGAGAGGGGGGGAGACAACTGGGGTATTCCGGACACTATTCTCCCTGCTCCTCGGGTGATCGGCGTCCTCACTTGGGAGATTGAGGAGAGGGTTAAGACCGCTTTGGTGGACCAACCCGGTCCGAGTTCTTGTCCTCTCAACCGTTTGTTTGTGCCTCAGGTTTTGAGGGCTGAGGTGCTTCAGTGGGCTCACAGATCCAGACTTTCCTGCCACCCTGGAATTCAACGTACCAAGGGGAGGGTTCTAGAACGGTTCTGGTGGGCCACGCTGGAGGCTGACACTCGGGAGTTTGTGAACGCCTGTCCTGTGTGCAATCGGCACAAACCATCTCATCAAGCGCCAGCGGGACTCCTTCATCCATTACCGGTCCCACGTCGCCCTTGGTCACATATTTCATTGGACTTTGTGACTGGTCTACCACCGTCCCACGGACATACTGCCATCTTGACGGTGGTAGATCGGTTTAGTAAGATGGCTCATTTCGTACCCCTGCCTAAGATCCCGTCAGCTAAGGAGACGGCAGAACTGATTCTTATCCACGTTTTTCGCATTCACGGACTGGCGACTGATGTGGTTTCTGACCGGGGGCCCCAGTTCACCTCTGTGTTTTGGAGGGAGTTTTGTGAACTGATCGGGGCGACGGTCAGTCTCACCTCCGGGTTCCACCCACAGGCCAATGGCCAGACCGAACGGAAGAATCAGGAGATGGAGACCACTCTCCGCTGCGTGGCTTCCGATCATCCCACAACCTGGTCAAAACAACTCCTGTGGGTGGAGTATGCCCACAACACCCTCATCAGTTCCGCTACTGGTCTTTCCCCTTTTCAGTGTGCATACGGTTTTCAACCCCCATTGTTCTCTGCATTGGAGAAGGAGGTTACCTGCCCGTCTGTCCAGGCTTTCATCAGACGTTGTCGGAGGACTTGGAGGCAGGCTCGAACAACTCTGCTTCAGTCTGCTAACCGGTACGCCACATCAGCGAACCGCCGACGCACCAAGGCACCTGTGTACCAGGTAGGCCAGAGTGTGTGGCTTTCCACTCAGAACAATCCCCCTTCGGGTGGAGTCTAAAAAGTTAGCACCCAGGTTTATTGGACCCTTCGAGATTGTCAAGGTCATTAACCCCGCAGCAGTTCGACTGAGTTTGCCCCGGAACATGAAGATCCATCCCACCTTCCACGTTTCCAGGATTAAACCTGTCCGGGAGAGTCCTATGATTCCCGCCGCCCCTCCACCACCACCCCCTAGGATGATCGATGGGGGCCCTACCTACACCCTTCGTCGTCTACTCCGTTCCCGTCGCAGAGGAAGAGGGGTTCAATATTTGGTGGACTGGGAGGGCTATGGTCCCGAGGAAAGGCAGTGGATTCCTGCTCGCCATATCCTCAACCCTCAACTCATCCGAGACTTCCACCTGCGTTACCCGGAGCAGCCTTCTAGGACCCACGCTCAACCAGGCGTTAAGCCAGGGGGCATTCGTCCGCTACAGACCAGAGGCTTCGTCGAGGGGGAGGGGGAAGCGTCATCAGTCGAGGAGGACGAGGATTTCCAGGAGGGAGAAACCATTCTCAGATGAGTATTAGCCTTTCCCCATACCTCCACCTTCCACCCTTTGTCTGTAGGGTTTTTGTCTATTCTTCTTAGATATATATATATATATATATATATAGTTTTTCTTTTTTTTTTTCTCTTTTTCTCCTAGAAATTTTCTTAGACGTCAGGAGCCGTCCATTAAGGGGGGGGTTCTGTCACAGTTTGCTTTCTCACTCACCTATTTTCTGCATTAACTTTCCTTAGTCACCTGGTAGTCACACCCTGTCTCTCTCTCACTCTGTTGCACCCATCAGCTCCATTAGTATTTAGGCCCACTTCACTTTCACCTCAGTGCCAGATCGTACTTTGCAGCATGCCAGTCTTTCCCGCATTACCCTTCAGATTGCTCTCCCGGTTTCGACCCTGCCTGTCCCTGACCAGCCTGCCTCGCCTGCTCCCTGACCCGTGCTGTACCTGCGACTCCCGTCCTGCTTTCTCCTGGAACCCTCGCCTGTCCCCGACCAGCCCTTTGCCTACTATCTGCCGTTTTGTCTCCTACCAGCCTATTGCCATCAATAAAGCTGATTACCGACTATCCCTGGTTTCCCGTGTTCTGCACTTTGGTCCTCAGCTCGTTTGTGACATAGATTGGACATGGAGAGATGAGAATTTGTTGGGCATTGGATGGCGAGCTCACTGTGAGAAATATATATTGTAATGTTATTTAGGAGTTGTGTTGATCATGCAACAGTGAGGTTCAACTACTGCTAAACTAGTGGGCCAGCAAGTTGGCATATTGAGGGTGGAATAGTGGGAGTAAAGATGTACACGAACAATGAGAGTAGATTAAGTTGTTTTGTCTTTCATGCTTTTCACCAAGGCTCATTTGAGTGGTTATTGTCTTAATGTAGTGTTGTTTTGTGTTATATTGTGTAAAGTATAATGTACCCACACGCATGTGGTTTATTTGTCACAGTTCATTTTAAAGTCATCCACCTCATGGCTAGATCTCATCTCTGAGAGTCCATTGGGTTAATGAGTAAGAGGTCCTTTTGTTCTTCAGGCCACATGTTCAGGATGAGCAGCATCCAAGTCATTTGACCCCATGAGGTCAAGAGTCATTCTGTTAGACCACAATCTTGTGTAAGACAAATCATTGTTCTTTTGTCACATTTTGAATTACATAACATTCCATTTTGCTAAATCAATTTATCTGTCACGGATGACACAGAGACAAGACTAAATACAAGAAGGGGTAATCATGACAACGCGAAACAGCCGGGCAGGGGAGGAGAAACACAAGGACAACAGGTGAACACAATCGGGTAATCAGGGAGGGAAACAGACAGAAAGCAGACAGGCAGGAAACGGGGGTGAACACTTAACACAATAAGACAGGAAACCCAAAGACAAGAAAAACACCAACACAGACAAAACTACAAGCGTGACATAACATGTGAATTGTGACAGAACCCCCCCCTCAAGGGACGGATTCCAGAAGTCCCTAAAAAAAAAAAAAAAAAAAAAAAAAAAAGTCCAAAACCCCAAGCAGGGCGGGCGGAGGGGGTCCGGAGGACGGGTCTTGGGCTGACAGCCCAGGAACACAGCGGAGGACCAGGAAGGGGTCACGGGGGGCCGGGCTCGAGGGCGAAGACCGCGGCTCTCGGGGGGCCGGGCTCGAGGGCGAAGACCGCGGCTCTCGGGGGGCCGGGCTCGAGGGCGAAGACCGCGGCTCTCGGGGGGCCGGGCTCGAGGGCGAAGACCGCGGCTCTCGGGGGGCCGGGCTCGAGCCGGTGTCGACCGGACAGGATCAGGAGGCCGGGCAGGAAAGCGCTGATGGGCCAGTTCCGGAGATCGGGCAGGACCCGGTGTCGGCCGGACAGAAACCGGAGCCGGTCGGACAGGCTTCGGCAGGATCCCCCACGGAAAAGGACCAGGAGTTGGCAGGAACCCCGGCGAGACCGGTGATGGACATGGGGCTGGCAGGGCCCCCGGTAGAACCTCCAACGGCACGGGATATAGGGTTGGCAGGACCCCCGGCAGGGGAGTAGACGGCGGGACCTCCAACGACACAGGACACAGGGTTGGCAGGACCCCCGGCAGGGGAGTATTCTGCGGGACCTCCAACGGCACAGGACACAGGGTTGGCAGGACCCCCGGCAGGGGAGTAGACGGCGGGACCTCCAACGGCACAGGACACAGGGTTGGCAGGACCCCCGGCAGGGGAGTAGACGGCGGTACCTCCAACGGCACAGGTCACAGAGCTGGCAGGACCCCCGGCAGGGGAGTAGACGGCGGGACCTCCAACGGGACAGGAGAAAGGGTTGGCAGGACCCCCGGCAGAAGAGTATTCTGCGGGACCTCCAACGGGACAGGAGAAAGGGTTGGCAGGACCCCCGGCAGGGGAGTAGACGGCGGGACCTCCAACGACACAGGACACAGGGTTGGCAGGACCCCCAGTAGGGGAGTAGACGGCGGGACCTCCAACGGCACAGGACACAGGGTTGGCAGGGCCCCCGGCAGGGGAGTAGACGGCGGGACCTCCAACGACACAGGACACAGAGCTGGCAGGACCCCCGGCAGGGGAGTAGACGGCGGGACCTCCAACGGGACAGGAGAAAGGGTTGGCAGGACCCCCGGCAGGGGAGTATTCTGCGGGACCTCCAACGGCACAGGACACAGGGTTGGCAGGACCCCCGGCAGGGGAGTAGACGGCGGGACCTCCAACGGCACAGGTCACAGAGCTGGCAGGACCCCCGGCAGGGGAGTAGACGGCGGGACCTCCAACGGGACAGGAGAAAGGGTTGGCAGGAGCCCCGGCAGGAGAGTATTCTGCGGGACCTCCAACGGGACAGGAGAAAGGGTTGGCAGGACCCCCGGCAGGGGAGTAGACGGCGGGACCTCCAACGACACAGGACACAGGGTTGGCAGGACCCCCGGCAGGGGAGTAGACGGCGGGACCTCCAACGGCACAGGACACAGGGTTGGCAGGGCCCCCGGCAGGGGAGTAGACGGCTGGACCTCCAACGACACAGGACACAGAGCTGGCAGGACCCCCGGCAGGGGAGTAGACGGCAGGACCTCCAACGGGACAGGAGAAAGGGTTGGCAGGACCCCCGGCAGGGGAGTAGACGGCGGGACCTCCAACGACACAGGGTTGGCAGGACCCCCGGCAGGGGAGTAGACGGCGGGACCTCCAACGGCACAGGACACAGAGCTGGCAGGACCCCCGGCAGGGGAGTAGACGGCGGGACCTCCAACGACACTTGCGTAGGGGCTTGAATAGGGAATGGAGAGGGAACTCGAGCGGAGACTTGAGAGGGGACTCGAGAGGAGACTGGAGAGGGGACTCCAGAGGGGACTAGAGAAGGGAACACGAGAGGGGATTTGAGAGGGGAACTAAAGAGGGGACTCGAGGAGGGACCAGAGGAGGGACCAGAGGAGGGAACTCGAGAGGGGACTCGAGGGGGAACTGGAGAGGGGACTCGAGATGGAAACAGAGAGGGAACTCGAGAAGGGACTACAGAGGGAACTAGAGGAGTAACTAGGGAAGGGAACTCGAGAGGGGAACTAGAGAGGGGACCCGAGGAGGGACTAAAGGAGGGAACTCGAGAGGGGACTCGAGGGGGAATTGGAGAGGGAACTTGATATGGAAACAGAGAGGGGACTCGAACAGAGACTAAAGAGGGGACTAGAGGAGAGAGGAGGGACTAGATGAGTAACTAGAGAAGGGAACTCGAGAGGGAAACTAGAGAGGGGACTCGAGGAGGGAACTCGAGAGGGAACTGGAGATGGAAACAGAGAGGGGACTCGAGAAGGGACTACAGAGGGGACTATAGGAGAAACTAGAGGAGGGACTAGAGGAGTAACTAAAGAAGGGAACTCGAGAGGGGAACTAGAGAGGGGACTCGAGGAGGGACTAGAGGAGGGCCTAAAGGAGGGAACTCGAGAGGGGACTCGAGGGGGAACTGGAGAGGGAACTTGAGATGGAAACAGAGAGGGGACTCGAACAGAGACTAAAGAGGGAACTAGAGGAGGGACTAGAGGAGTAACTAGAGAAGGGAACTCGAGAGGGGAACTAGAGAGGGGACTCGAGGAGGGACTAGAGGAGGGCCTAAAGGAGGGACTAAAGGAGGGAACTCGAGAGGGGACTCGAGGGGGAACTGGAGAGGGAACTTGAGATGGAAACAGAGAGGGGACTCGAACAGAGACTAAAGAGGGGACTAGAGGAGGGACTAGAGGAGTAACTAGAGAAGGGAACTCGAGAGGGGAACTAGAGAGGGGACTCGAGGAGGGACTAGAGGAGGGCCTAAAGGAGGGACTAAAGGAGGGGACTCGAGGGGGAACTGGAGAGGGAACTTGAGATGGAAACAGAGAGGGGACTTGAACAGAGACTAAAGAGGGGACTAGAGGAGAGACTAGAGGAGGGACTAGAAGAGTAACTAGAGAAGGGAACTCGAGAGGGAAACTAGAGAGGGGACTCGAGGAGGAACCAGAGGAGGGAACCCGAGATGGGACCGTGGCAGCCGGGACCAGAACCGGGTCTGGAACCAAGGCAGCTGGGGTCGGGACCATGGCTGCTGGGACCAGAACTGGGGCCGAAACCCTGGCTGCAGGGACCGGAATAGCAGCCAGAAACATGGCTGCTGAAGCCAGAATCCTGTCTATAAGCTCCAGCTTCGACACCGGAAACACGGCCATATAGGGCGCTCCCGGAGCCGGGACCATAGCCGCTGGGGCCGGCCCTGGAGCCGGAAACATGGCTGTATGATCCAGCTCTGGAGCCCGGATCATGACTGTGTGGGGCGGACTCGGAGCCGGAAACATGGCTGCGGGAGCCTGCACTGGGGCAGGAACCATGGCTGCTGGGACCGAAACCGTGGCTGCTGGGGCCGGAACCGTGGCTGCTGGGGCCAGGACTGAGGCTGGAACCATGGCTGCTGGCGCCTGTACTGGGACCATGGCTGCTGGGACCCGGGCTCCTTGTCTGGCCTTGCGACGACTCCTCTTAGCAGCCGCCTGAATGCTCCGTGGGCCTCCATAAGCCTGACGAGTTCCAGCAAAAGACTCATGAATAGGAGCAGGAACTGGGGAAGAAGCAGAGGTTGACCCCAGACGGAACACTCCGAGACATCTGTAGTCAGCAGGCTGGAACTCACACCTCCAGAGGAAGTCCAACATCCAGTCAGGTAAGAATTCCACCAAGTTGGGCTTCTCCATCGCCAACCGGTGCGCCTCTACCAGGGCGGCCTCCTTCAGCCGAACACTGGACGCTTCCTTCCACCAATCGTGGCAACATTCCAAAGGAAAAGAAAACTGTTGCAGCTCCACCTCAAAAGGGTCATCTGCTGGGTCCATTTCTGGTTGGGTCATTCTGTCACGGATGAGTGAAGGAAGCAGGACCCAAATGCAGATAACTCTTGAGAAACCCTTTATTCCAAGGATAAATGACAAATACAGAACAGAACACTCTCCGGTGAACTCCGTCACCAACAAACAATGACCCAACACTGAACGCAGACAGAGACAAGACTAAATACAAGAAGGGGTAATCATGACAATGAGAAACAGCCCGGCAGGGGAGGAGAAACACAAGGACAACAGGTGAACACAATCGGGTAATCAGGGAGGGAAACAGACAGAAAGCAGACAGGCAGGAAACGGGGGTGAACACTTAACACAATAAGACAGGAAACCCAATGACAAGAAAAACACCAACACAGACAAAACTACAAGCGTGACATAACATGTGAATTGTGACATTATCTATAAATGTTGTAGTTGTAGTTTGGTGTTTGCTAACATTTTTAGGAACAACATAGTCCTACACTTGGGTCAAATTACATTACTGTGATCGGATTAGTGTGCTCTGAAGGTTTACTATTGTTCTGACCAAGCAGTGGGATTTTTAAGTACAGGGAGGTTCTTTCATAGTGTGTGAAATATGCGATGCTGGAAACATGTAGGTGTTAAAAAACTTAGTTTGGGTAAATATGTCACAATGGATGAAACGATTATTAGAGGGAAGCTTGGGCAGGAGCAGGCAGCTGCAGGGCACAGGGAGGAAAGAGAAAGAGAGACAAGAGAAGTAGATGTTTTGAAGAGTTCAGAGAGAGTAAAACTTGTATAAAGTTAACTGCTATTCTGAATAATGTCATATTGTTTTGTGAGTAAACATGAAATAAAAATATATTTACTAGATATAAGAACAACATGCTTAACTAGGTTGACAGAAAACTGCTATTAACCAATTTCAGCAGCTACTGTCCTATCTGTGTTCTAAAGAGAACATACGTTGCATTTACAATTAATATTAAGGAAGTTCACAATTGATACCATTAAATACCGTTTTGGATTAATAGGGCGTGTCTGTCAAACACTCGTGCTCAGATGTAATAAAGTGTTGAGATGTTCTCAAGAGTGGGAGTTTTCAAAACGCTTTTTAGTTTGTATTGAGACAATTAAGTGATAAGGACAGAAAACTGTTCCGTGATGATTTATTTAGGTTTTAGCTTTAGTAATGGAGATTACATTTTGTGAGGAAACCTTTCCACCAATAATAAGTGTTCAAAGATATATATTCATTAACTGTGATCAGATTACTTGTTTTTCAATTATAGCGCTAAATACAGTTAGTTTTGTATTTTGTTACAGATCTAACCTGCTTGTAACACAACTTACATAAACAATTTCAAAAAGAATAGAATAAGCAAGTGGTTAAAGGGGGTTTCCTGTTTGGCTCATTTGATTTAGAACTGAAGTAAGGAAGAATAGTGTTTTATGAGAACTGTCATTCCTCATGGTTTTTAAAGATAAATCATCAGTTTGTATGGACTTTGATGTAGAGATAGGATCATGGTGGAGAAGGAAGACCTTTTTTGGTTTCAAATTAAAGAAGATTTTAAAGATGAAGTTTATTTTTTTCTGACTAGAATTTTAGAAGCAGGATTTCAACTAGACAAAAGAGATTTTACAATGTGGTTTTACTGCTTTTAATGAAGTAAAGAATCTGGGTAGACTACTGCCATTGATTTGTTTTAACATTCACATGTTTCAGCATTCCTGACCATATAGACACTCAGCCGTTTTATTTTGTAACCCTTTGGGGGAGAGATTTAAATTGAGTTTTTCTCCAGTTGCTGATTTATTGTGATTACAGCGGCACTGGATAGTTGTGCGCCACCTTTGGGTTGTACTCTGAATCAGTGTGTTGGTGAAGAGTTGCTCACTACAGAAACAGAAGAACTGTGCAAAGAACGCATCTCTGAGGAGGGTTTGACATTTTGCTTGTACCTCGTTGCCAAGGCAACAGTGGTGTGAAGAGGAACTGCAGTTTTTGGGGTTTCCTGCTGTGCAGAGGACAACGTGTGTCTGCTGATTGTACCACATTGATCCAGAGGTTCCTTCCCCCTCAGGACATCCCAGTGCAAAACAAGAGTTTCATTGATCCAATTGACTACAGCTGCAGAGGACAACGCATCACTGACTGTTCACATTATGACAAGATCTTGAGACAGGCTGGTCTCAGACTGTTCAGACTCTGAAGAAATTATGCGATGATTTGACAGCATAACGGTGCAAGACTTTTCCACAGGGTGGTGTACAACGATAGGTTTAGTGTTTGAGAAGGGAGGCTGATTGTTTAAACGATGGTCTGGAATACTGAAAAGATTAAAGTTTAATATCCTTGTTGAGCAAACAAGACATCTGATTATTAGGTCACACATAATAATCTAGACATATAAACTAACTATGAGTAAAAAGATGAATGGATTTCATATCCTAGGGAGGGTTAGTTATGTTGCGAATACTTGACAGGGTATTTGCTAATGTATTTTGAAGAACAAATAACAAGGACACAAGTCCAATTTTGTTTTGTTTTTAGATTAAATTGTCCATTACCAAAACTGTTCACCTTATGTCTAGATTTGGACTTTGATGGTAAGGGAGTATTTAGGCTTATTCTTATACATCTGACATTTTAAAATATGTTGGCTATTCACTAGAACTTTTCTGAAGATTGAATATTTGTTCCATTTCTAAATATTCCTATTTAAAAAGTAATTTTAGAGTAAAGAAGGCTGATGCTGAAATGGGAAATAATGTGGGGCCTTCAATCACCCATTGTAATGGTGCATATTATTGACGACCAATAGGGAGGAGGGGTCACTCGACCCACCCTGCAGTGGGTTTTAAAATCTTACTTGCAGCTTCACAGGAAGCGCACGGCACCAGATTATGAGTTTAGAAGACTAGCGTCACCACCTCCTAATGGACATTCATTTAGTTAGTAATTAACTGATATTTAGAGATGTTAAAAAGTAAAAACATACCTACCATGAGGGATAATTCCTAAGTTCAGCTACAAACCATTGATGAAATTACTTCTGTTTTTAGGTCCTTGATAGAGGAAGGAGTGATTGTTACATGTTCGGACACCCAGGGTTCCACGCACGGTTAAATACGTTAACATTGTTTTTTAGGTATACCAGAATTGAAGATACATGAGTATAGTGACTGAAGAAGAGCTACACAGATCCTAGTAGAGGTTTGACTCAAGATAATAATTGTGTGCACAAGTTTCTGAAATAGATCTATTGGACATTTTGATGTGGATTATATGTGGATGAACTGCAGTGGTGTACAATGGGGAAGTGACATTTTTTGGCTCGACACTTTTCAGGGAATGTGGGAAACAGCTGTTCCAATGAGGGGTTGGAGATATCTTGAACATTATAGTTGTAATTGTGAATTAATAAATGAAGGCGCTCCATATATACAGATTTTTATAGACAACGGATACTGGCCTATGCTGAAACATCAAAGTCTCTGCAGAGCACGACACATGGCCAAAAAGACTGAGACCAACTGACCTTTGACCCTGACCGACAGGGTAACTTGAGAAGGCACTGTCAATGACTGACTCTGAGGTGAACCTGACCAAACCTGACTTTACAACCTGACAGTGTGAGTGTGAGTGTATGTCTGCATCTGATCAGTGCAACTGCATTATTTAAAACAATGACTAATCAAGCATGTTTTTGGACTAACACATTATTTTGGGGCTCTATGGGAAATGAGAGGTTTCCTAACATTCCACAAAAAGGGAAACCGTACAGGTGACCCGTTTCTAATCTACTTGATGATATTTCACTCCCACAGGAGGTGGCAGTTTGCAGAATGTGAAACTCAAACTAAAACATGAAGATTCTGTTTCTTTTAGGACTGAAAGATGGAGAGAAACACTTAATTTCACTGAGGTGTTTACTGTGGAAATGATGGATGTACATTTGGGAAAAATGTTTGGTATTTTCTTCCCATACAGGATTTTGGTTACACATGAGTTCATGTGTAAACAGGGGGAGTGTAAACTTCACAATGTACATTTTTCATTTAGGGACTGAAAGGAACCTGCTGCCCCAACTCCATTGTTCAATCTGACCATTGATTGACAGTTTTAGAATTGACCTGCTCCATATCTGGGGATAAGATACTGTTTGATGAATGTTGACATGTCTCTAATATTGATGGAGTTATAGCAGGTAACACCGATAAAGAATCAGTGGCCAAGGGGCTACCAGAGAGATGTAAGTCCAGAAGGGAATACTGAAGAAGTTGACCTGTGAGTAATGTTTCAACTCATGTTTCAACAGGTATTAAAGTAACTGAGGTTTGAAATGTAGAAAGAACATATTTACAGTTAAGCTAAAACATAGTAATGTAATGAGACAAAATTTAATTTAGACAACATCATGTAACTAGCCTGGTAAAGAAGTAAAAGCCATAGACTTTATTGGTTAGGTCATTATGGGGATATACATTTCATCTACATTTATAATAGAAAGACATTTGATGACAGTTTGTTGGAATTCTGTATTCATTTTTTCAGCGGGATAATATCTAAGCACTGACGGGTAGAAGCAGTATCCCCAGGAAATCATTCACTTTGTTAGTATTGTGATTTTGGTTGTTTTTGAATCCATAACATTAGTGTGTTTCTTTACCAGAAACATTAGCAGTTCAAATCATATTTAGATTTTTAATGGGATCTCAAGGATTTCATTTAAAAATAAACACAGATGCTTGTCAGAAATTCAGAGCTATTGAAATATGTTATTTAGTTTACCTAAATATGTTGGGGTTCTTATTTAGTTGGCACAGTCCAAGTATTAAGATTCTGAAGCTGCACAATTAATTTAGAAAACCTGTTCACAGACGTCTGACACCCCACCAAGACACCCCACCAACAGGCTCCAAGTGGCCTACGCAGTGGTGGGTCAAACAGCCGAGGGCCCCGGAGCGTAGGCTTGAGGGATTTGTATCAGATTTCTCCACACAGGTTGCTGACGCCAAAAGGGGGACCCGAGACGCAGGAGGCTGACGGTCATCAGGACAAAGTGGCTCAACCCCAGGCTCTCCGGCCCCGACCGAGTGACCCAGCGGATCTCTCATGCCGTCCGCATAGGAGGAAAGGGGGACAGCTCGTACCATGGGAGCCAGTGTGCGGCGGGGAAACCACCTGCTAGGACCAGGGGACGACATCAGGACGGATCTGGCTCTCGTCATGGAGGTCGACACAGATGCTGTCATCAGCGGACTGGAGGAGAAGGACCTCGAGGACATCCATGCAGCAGACGACTTGGAAGCGGCTGGCAGTGGGCTGGGGGACTTGTCGAGGCAGCAGAGGAGTCTACTTCTCTCTGATCAGTTCCACCCGTGAAGGGAAAGCCGCATCTCCCCCTCCCTATCAGCTGTCGTTGTGGGCTATTCCTCCGAGGGGGGGGGGGGGGGGCGGGCAGGTGGGCTGATGATTCACCACCAGGAGACTGCTTCTTAGCACTCAGCTGCCCCCTCATGGTTCCTTCACTGCCAATAAAAGTGATGTTCTGTTCCCAAAGATTTCAAGTACTTTGGGTCTCAGTTTCTGATAGATTTATACGATATTGGGGGACAGACACAGTAGATATGTTTCAAAATGCCTTGTGTAAGTTTATCTCTTGAGAATGAGATAAAAAGGGGGATTGCAGATTATTATCATCTGATATTTAAGAAGTGTGTTACATTTGAAATGGCAGAAAGTCTTGTTGCAATTTCCAGATATTAAAAGAGGTCCCTTGAGTTTCTCTGGTAATTATCAATAGTAGCAGTTAAGTGAATACTGTTCAAACAATACCTGTGTTTGTGTTTTATATTGATTTCTCTGTTTTATCCTTTCATAAATGTGAGGACTAAAATGGCTATAAACAAGGGCTGGTTGGAGTAAACAGGGTTTTATTGCTCTGTGGGGGAGGTGTAGGTATGCAGGACAGGGGGCTGGGTGGATGAGAGTATATTCTGCTTAAGATCTCTAGCATGTCATGTTTCAGGGAAGTCTACATATCTTGAATAGTATATGTGTGGGTTTAATTACTTTGTATTAATAATAAGCAGTCTGTGTAACCAGAAGTTGGAGATATGAGAGATGAAATCTTTGTGTTATCTTTGTGAGCAAGACCCAACTGTGGTCTCTGGAATGTGGGGGGATGTGTGTGTGGAGGCTGCAGAAATATGAGACAGTGAATGCCGGAGGTGTTTGTTTGAGATGACCGGAAAAGACGACCCGTTAAACTCCACCCCTTCCTGTCTGTGTTGGTATTGAGAGCCTGTTCATCCTTTTGTTCTGCCTCTCTTCTCACGCTGCTCAGACCGGAGGGTCTTGCAGCACGTGAACCAGGGCAGGAATAGGCATATTCCTTACATTACGGATATGATATGATATGGCTTTATATGGTATGGTAATGTATTATATTGTATTGCATTATTACCTTTTATAATTAAAACAGATTATTGTTTAACCCTCGTCCTGGTTGTTTTGAGTGTTATTTCTTTTAAAGCAAACTCATGGGATCGGCGCGGAGAAGTGCATATTTTAGCATAGGTAGGTAACAAACTAACACATAAGATTAATAAAGCAACGGTTAGGAACCTCGTGGATTTTTCAGAATCGCACGACTGACACGTTAGCTACACGTGAAGTGACGAGGAGTGTAAGACGAAGGTGAAAGGCCTGGTTGTTTTGAGTGTTCTTTCTTTTAAAGCAAACTCATGGGATCGGCGCGGAGAAGTGCTATCTGCTCCATCAGGGCATAAATAAATGACACAAATAAATGACAACATAATCAACAAAAGCTATTCTATTCTGAAGCCAAATAGGCATGATAAAAAGAAAGGAGCCTTCAGTGCTCCTCTCAAACAACTGAGTGGTGCAGGAATGAGTGCTAAACCTGGAAAGGTAAAGCATTTTAGCACTCCCAGATTCCTCTTCTTAAAGTTAGTGTTGCTTTGAATGGGTTTTTGGTGAGATGCCCAAAATAAGGTCTGCGCTATATACGGTATGAGCTTACAAGATTTTCACGTTTAGTTCAATGAAATGAATATCTGAATCTTTCATTTGTAAAACATATGGTTGCGTCTGAATGAGACGACTAAACGTCATCATGCCGACCATTAGCTGCCTTTAGCTGAGCAGGGGCTACTTTTGGAGACTGCATTTGTGCTTTAAAATAAATGTTTGTTAATATGTGGAGATTATCCTGTAAGTATCGTAAACATGCCTTTTACACAGATCTTATTTTTGCAATATTCCCAGATTCAATGGAAAAATCTCATTGCCCTTCATCGTGGAAGTCCTTGCAATGTTAACTTTCCATTCGGCCTTCCAAAATACATCTTCAGTGAACTACTGTGCTCCTTCCTTTATACAAAGAAGTTATAGTGTTGTCATTCAGGTTCTCAAAGTGTTGAGCATCTCAAGGTATGCAAATGATTGGCCTGATTTAGATCTCTATTTTAACTGAATTTGGTGTATTTATTACAAATATTGAGCATCAATTGCAGGTTGCTCTGTCAAAGGCTTCAAATACCACTGTTCATCTAACTTTGAAATGCACTGAACCACTTTCAGAAGCTCAGCATTAATCATTGGGAGAAGCTTAGAGAAAAAAGCACTGTGCTCTCCACTGGTTTGGTAAGCAATGCTGCACCTCTGTGACTTTGATTACACCCATTCCGTGCCTCGCGGCATTCGAAAGTTTAATTTAAAAAACTGCAGGAATAAACATCACCAAAATGATGCTTGGAGAGCAGTTGCAAGCATCGTTGCGGCTGATGGTTCGGTCTGAAGTCATTTTTATTGAGGTGTTTGGTTGTTTTATTTCCAAAAGCAATACCAAAGCAGGGAATAAATGCATACTTTTCAGGTTTATAATGTTGATGCTTCAGACTATGTTATCAGGACTTCTGGGAAGAACAGGTCCACCCATAAACCAAGCAGTGCGGATAAGGGGTCGGGTTATAACAGCCAGGCAGTTTCCATCTGTATTCCGAAATCAAGAAGTGAAGTGTGAGGTGGTTACAAATACCGAGAACAGTGAGACACAAGGAGGAGGCAGAATTTTGCTTCCAGACAGAACATGTCCCCAAAACAGCGATAGCTTTGGAGTAACTGAGACAAAACACAGAGAGAGGAGACTTAGAAGGTTCAAGAAATATAGACTGAGCTATAGGAGAGGAAGTAAACAGGGGGGGATTGTAGTCTTTACAGATGAGGAGAGGAGAAGACATTAACAGGAGGTACCATAGTGTAGAAATGGGTATAAATATTTTTATTTGACTTTTGTCCTTGTATTAAGCTGATTGGAGAGAACTTGTGATGCATTATACACCAAACGTAAACATTTTTAAATGTAAACCCACATGGAAAAAAGACACCGTTTGCTGAATTGTAAAAGTGTTAAAGATCTCCTATCATGCTATTTTTAGGCATATATTATGGGTCTCAGATATATACAAATATGTGACCTGAAGACACATTTTGAGTTGTATACACTGTTGGAAAGAGGAGATTCCTAGCTTTCTAATGATATCACGATTGTTTTTGTATGTCATATATAATGACTGTCACCGAGTCATCATTTTGAGAAAAAGGCCTTCAAAGTTTCCTCTTCTCTGGAATCCATCGATCTGATTGTGCGTGTGTGTATTTTTGCGTTTGTTTCCCGGGGAAAACACTCACGAGAAGTGACGTCAAGTTACTTGTAATTATGCCGTTACAAGCTTCAAAGTTGTATTTAACCAACACATTCTCACTCCCAACTCGGCCTATGTTGACGTTATGTCAGGGTCCCTGTCGTTCAGAGGTCGCGTTAACCGAATATTTTCCGTCGATGACGGATTTTTTTTAACAATGACGTAAAAATCTGAAAGCAGTCCGTCATTTTGACGGATTAGAACAAACTCGGAACAGCGCCAAAGTTTCCCCCGTAGCAAGGCTCCGGTGTTATGCATGCCTGCCAAAAAGGAAATGACACCGTTTCCAAACCCAACTTTGCCCTACAAATCATTGAAATGTCTGTGAGTTTTGGCTGTGCCCCGCCCCCCGTTGACAGTTCACGACTGTGCTTCCCCCCCCCACACCCCCGTTAACAGTTCACGACCGTGCTCTCCCCCCCACTAACTAGACCACTGGGTCATGTTAAGACCATCTTTTCTGTTGGTTTGGTGTTACAAATATAAAAACAATATATGTGTGGAGAACAAAATAAATCCGTCATAAACTAAACTGGAAACAGCAGTATATTGATGCTTTAACCGCCTAGCGTTATTGCATTTTTTTGTTGATACGTTATATTTGATGAAAACATAAACATATTAAGAGTACATACTTTCATAGGGGGAAAGTAGAAGGTCAATGATAGAAATATAGAATAGAATATATCAATAAAATACTGTAAGTGATCTCTACAATAAAACAGTTTAGTGCTGGACGTCCAAAGATATTAACAGGAGGATGTGCAAAATAGACAAACTAATTGGGCTTTATTTAAACATTAAATAATACTTTAGGTTAAGATCTTCTTTTAAATAAGAAAAAAGCTTTGGGGGTATCAACAGATAAAGTACTTAACGTCTAATATATTGCATAATTTGTTTTGGGACTTGACAATCAACTTCCCTGCAATGTTAACTATGTTGACGCACTTATTTTAACAGATATTATACATATTAATTATACTCTTATAAGATGTATGTAGATAGTATAAGAAACAATTTAATGGTGGAGGTACACACATATCGATAGATGTCTTGTAATGCACTGTTGAGGAACCTGCGACCAAAGTTTTTCATCTCCGACCTTGTCAGGTATTGAACATTCAATAAATAAAGAACACAGAATTATTAAATATAAAACACAGAATTTGTGTGATTATACTAAATTATTTACAAATAAACACCACTGCATATTTCCAACTGTTACACATGCTGCTGTAAAGAAAATATTTCCAACTTGGGATCAATAAAGTATATCTTATCTTAAGATGATCGATGGTGCCATATTTGCAAAATGTGCCTCTGAACCTTGAAAAGTGCATGTTTCAAGGCTTATCAATTAGGGTCACAGACATGAGACCAGCTGTTAAATAAAGCTATTCTGACCTTAGCTGTCATGTGGATATATATTAATGCTGCCCATTATGGACACAAGCAATTTTCACCCATTTATTAATTATATGTTTTAAATGTGAGTGTTTCCTATCCCCTAAACCTCCCATGGGAGCCTGCCTGCAGACCTCCACTATCAGGACAGTTCTGGTGCAGACCTCCACTCTCAGGACACCTCCACTGTCAGTATAGGAAGTGACGATTCTGACGTGTTTTTTTTCACGCCCACCGAAGGACTCGTTTGATGGAAGTTTTCAAATCACAATGGAGACTCATCACGGAGGTGATGAGTCCGCCCACCGTACACTTTGGGTCGGCCTTGGTCAAGCCCTTTTGACCCCCCCATCCTGGTTCTCGTAAAAGTTTTTCGCTCAAATGACACCATGGAGGAATGTAACGAGAGTTGACAGGGGACTCTGCCCGCCTCACGAGTGCCTATACTTTTCCCTGGTTTTATTTATTTTTTGGCTATTTCACCCGGTTTCTACCGGGGACATTGCCCGGTCTCGGGTGTCCCCCCACGGCCTGTGTCCAGCCCCCCCCCACTCATCCATATATTAACGGATTTTGACAATTTTTGTTGCATTTTTCTCCTCTCCTCTCACTGATCGAATGGCAAACGCGACCCACTCTCGGAGGGCCTCCGCACCGGCCCGGCCTAGTGCCGGTGCTCTGGCGGTCGGTTCCTCCGAACTGCGGGTTCGACTCTGATGGCCGGGAGGGTGTGCTGTGTTGGGGTGGGGGACTCCCCCCACTCTGCGTGTCTCTTCCTTCCCGGGCCGGCCGATATGAAGTGTGACCAAGATATGAAGACGCACCGTCCAGGGGTCCCCGGGGTGAAGGTTCCCAGCTGGAACCTGGCACCCGGCAAAACACGGTTGTTTTATTTTGTATTTGCGTGCATTTCCTGATCGGAAAGTGGCGCTGTGGCTGTACTGATAGTAACAACAATACAAGGTGTCCGTATATCTATATATATATATATATATATATACATATAGTTCTCATTCATAACACTCCGTTCGATGTCTCACTATGGGATGCACCTCATCGCGGAGCAAACAGAAGCATCAATCTCATTACGCTGGTGATTGGCTGGTGAACTTGACGTCAGGGGAAATCACCCCCTATAAGTAGCCTGCGCCACGACGCATGCGTCTTTCAAACACCTCTTCTCTCTTCAGAGCACATCTCTACACAAGCTTCACTGTCCACAGACTGAACCCAAATACCCATTTCGGTCGACGGGCGCTCGCCGGCTACTCCTTCTGCTTCGCAGGAAGACGGTAGTACTAAGTTAGTATTAAAATCGACCTCGCCCTGCTCTTCCCCGGAAAGTAAGTTAGGTCCGATTTTTTAAGCTAGCAGCACACCTGTTGCTCGCTCGCTCCCTCTATACCGACACCACGGTAGCGAGGAAGTTTTTTCTTTTTCTCTTCTCCACGGAGGGGAAAAGGATTAAAAAGGAGCATACTGCCACACCAGTCAGTATTCTCCGGGAATAAAACACCCACACCGTCCTTTTTCTCCGGATTAAAGGTGGTAATACCTTTTTCTCCCGTCCCACCTTTCGAGAGCGGGCCCTCTCCACGCCATGAGGCGACCAAGATGGACACCCCTCTCCCTCACACCAGAGGAGTCAGGGACTCGGTGGCTCGACTCTGGGGCTGCGGGTTGAAGATCTCGGGCACAGACACACACCAGGTCTGTTCGCGCCTCGGGCTGGATCACGCCCGAGGCGCGATTGACAACCCCGGCTCATGCGGACATTGTGTCCGCTTCACCGTTAAGAGCCTCCGCCGACGGTTAGCAAGACAAGCTAGTCGGAAAACAGGACCCCCCCCATGTCCACGGACCCGCCGACCGGCAGTCAAGACACGGGGGCGTCCGCCACAGAGAGTGAACCCCTCTCCGTGTCGGTCTGGGGCTCATTATCCGCTATAGCCACAGAACCGGAATCCCGCGCCCTGGCAGGCCGGGACCCGGTGACGACAAGACACGCGGGAACGGATTCCCGCGATTCGAAGCTGGGGCTCCCGGTTAGACCTCACCATGGTCTCACCCGCGGAGGATGTCCTTGAGCTGGACTACGAGGAGGACGAAGAGGAGGACGCCCTGGCGTTCCTCCTGTCCGAATCGGATGAACAGGAAGTGGACACCTTCATGTCACCGGCACAGTGCTGCTCTCCCGGGCGATAGCGCACCAGCTTCGCCCGGTCTGAGCATGGACCTGCAGGCCGTGTGCAAACGCCTGCTCCGCATGCCGCCCATGGAACCGCTGGTAGCGGCTCACCTTCTACCAAAGGTGGGCCCGTCACCAAGCAGGAACCCCATGCTGCCAGCAAAGTCGGACCGTTTTCAGTCAGCAATGACTGACAAGTCCTACAAAGCTGCAGCGTTGTCCGCCAGGGCCCTGAATGTGTCCTCGCTGCTAACCGCCTACCAAGCGGAGCTCTGCGAGGACCTGTCGGGTAACCCGGGGGCAGCCACTCTGGACGAGATGGCAGCGGTCACGGACATTTGTCTCCGTGTCCAACGCTGCGCCGTCCAGGCCACGGGCATGGTAATGGGGATCATGGTGGTGCAGGAAAGAGCGAGATGGCTCAACCTCACCACTCTCCCAGACCGGGAAAAGGAGGATGTGCTGGATATGCCCA
Organism: Pseudochaenichthys georgianus; assembly: GCF_902827115.2. NCBI lineage: Eukaryota > Metazoa > Chordata > Actinopteri > Perciformes > Channichthyidae > Pseudochaenichthys > Pseudochaenichthys georgianus. The sequence goes on along the minus strand of NC_047507.1, from coordinate 37,027,559 downwards.
TCGTTCCCGAGGGAATTTTCGACTCCGCTCTCGCCTCCATGCAAAGGAGGTGCGAGACGAAAAAGAGGGAGGACGAGGCACTACACCTCTGCCTCCCTCGAAGGGTCCAGCCGCTGCTTTCGCAGCAGCAGTCCTCTGCCCAGGCTGCCTCGAACTCTGCTCGGTTTAAAGCACCGAAGACGCAGAGGCCGCAGCCCACCCCGAGTCCCCAGCCCAGGCTGGAGACAAGGGCAAGCTGGCCTAGAAATTCTCCGGTTCCGGCTGCAGCTCAGGCTCAGCCAACCCAGAATTTCGGCCAGCAGTTGAGAAAGAAGAAGCGAGCGGCGTGACAGCCCCTTCTTCTTCCCTCCGTGAATGTGTTCCCGCCGCCTAGAGAGATGCCTAAACACCATCCTCAAGTCCGCACAAACACATGTCACACATTGGTTGATCCTTCTGTCATAAAACATTTGCAGCTGACGCATCCAGGCTTCAGGCCGAGGGCGCAGCTCAAAATAATGAAAAGAAAATCAATATAGCCAATAAACAGCCCGTCAATTGTTCCCCTTCTGAGAGCAGCTACGGCATCTCTCAAAAGGCGGATTACTGAGCTCTGAGTGTTAGCGATGCTTGCTAATGTAAACAAAGACCATATTACGTCCAAAATACGTTGCGCATTGTTTCTGATGGGGCCGTGGGTGTAAAGCCAGCCCACATTTCCAATATATTTCCATATCTGGATCAGCTCCATTGTAGCATCAGCGGCGGTATTTGACGCTCAGGGAAGCACTGCATCCGTCCATTTCGGCGGCAGATAAAGGCAATATAAACGTCCATTCCCATTGGATAACGGATAATTTTACACCCGGAAGTAAGTATTCTCCTTACTGTCGATTGGTTTTCCAGTGATATCTGCATTACTCATCAACTCAAAAACACCAGATTATACCTATACCAGATTATATACAGTAATTGGGTTCAATTGTGTACAATACTTTTGTGTTTTTCCCCTTCGATTTGGAGAAACAAATAGTTTTACGGGAGTTTAGGATGGCCGAAGACACTACACTACCCATAATCCTCTTGGGACGACACCATGCCCTTTGCTTGACAAACCCTGTGATTAGTCCTCAAGCTCTGTGATTGGATGTTGGAGTGGCAGTGCGTCAAGGTTACGCCGCGTCAAACAGCACTTTGAAAGGGAATGAAACTCATCCACGGCACACAGGATTCGAACCAGGCCACGCCTGTTGTTAATTGATAAGCCTTGAAACATGCACTTTTCAAGGTTCAGAGGCACATTTTGCAAATATGGCAGTAGTCATCGATCATCTTAAGATAAGATAAGATATACTTTATTGATCCCAAGTTGGGAAATGTTTTTGTTACAGCAGCATGTAAAATTGCAATTTATTGTTACTTTGTAATTCTACTCCACCACAATTCAGAGGTTAACCTGATATTTTTACTCCACTACATTTATTTGAGTTACTTTACAGATTTGGATTAATGATGTGAAATATATACATCCCTTAACCCTCTGATACCCACAAAGGACATTTCCGTTTTTGTATATTTTTGTGTTTTGCTTTATAAATTGTAATTTCATTACAGTATAATCAAGTTTTACACATCCCAGAAATCAGCACAACCTCAGCTAATGATCTATGTCACTCATTAGAGACTTATATACACTATAATAGGGGATATTTGCCCATTAAAAAAAAAGAAAACGGAGCTTGCATTTTTTACTTATTTCATTAAAAGGAACTGTGTAGTTCCAAACTTTATATATGTAGTTTAAAGAGCTTACGAAATGCTTTTAGCACCTGTTAGTGGGCTTAGTATATGATAGAGGTTGCATTTGTATTGTGGAATGTGCCATATGATTTTTTTATTATTGATCTATTTTTAATAAATCACGATTATAACAGCATACAAAAGTTGTCAGTTAGTAACAATCGTTCGTTGCGCCGGAAACATCAACTTCGGCCATTTCCGGCGGTGACGTCATGAGTGGAACACAGCTGAGCTCAGTCCCGTTTGAATGCATTGAAGGGCCAAATATTACGACAAAGGATGCACAGCAATAAGACGCCAAGAATAATTGGCAAGCGATATGTTGTATGGGGATGTAGGGCCATCTCAACATCTGGTTATGGGATGTTTTTGTGGCCAAAAAATTATCAAATGTTGCGTATATGGACAAAACAAGTGCGTCGTACGAGGCGGACGTTTGCTAGACCAGGTAACCCGGGGTCGATGAAACCGACGATGTGTGGGGCAGCACATCGAGAGATCGTGTTTCGAACAATCAACAATGCCCGCTAAGGAGAGAGAGAGTAAACGCTTTCTCGAAGGTTCGTTTTGCTTTCTTACAACGTTACGTTAACTCAACCTTACGTTTGCCATGAGGCTATGTTACTTTCCTTAAGAGCTAGCTGTCTTAGCTAACAACAGTTAGCAGCTAAGGTTTTCTGCAGTTTGTGTTTCCACTGAAAAACGTGATGTAGTTATTTAAGGGTAAGTTAACTAAACGTTATCTTACAAGTAGAGAGAGTTAAGTTGTGTTTAAAATCGTCAATGTAATGCACGTTAAAGGTTTTGTGTTGAGCATGAAGTTAGCTTTACTGTAGCTCACCAAAGGTTAGCATGTTAAGCTGCACTTTCTGTGGCAGCTCGCTTAATACAAAGAGGGGTTTTGTGCTTCATTGTAAACTTTTCTTACAAATGTGTGTTAATCTACCTGAAATTGTAGGGACAGTTTTTTTCTACTCAACTATACAGACCATTGTTGAGGAGATGCAAAACATACTGTAAATGAGTTGGGTCTGACATATACATGTTACTTTGCTGCTAAAAAATGAAACATTATCAGATGAGGACATCACCAAAGTGTGTGAGTCTGTCAGGGTTTGATCTGTTCTTTGCATGTCGTACAGGGCCTGTACACACTGCTCTGGTATGAATTAAAAATATAATTGTAAAATGTATGTCTCTCGCTCTTGTCATCATTCAGGCTTTGCATTTGAACTCCTATGACTGGTTGCGGACTTGAAGGGAACGACTCCATGGCCTTCCTGACATCCAGGAAAAAGGTGAGATTCTAATCCATTTCAATGCCAACAGCCAGTCATTGTTTTTAACTTTTTTTAATAGGATTTTTTGGGGAATTTCAGTTTTATTGGACAGTAGAGATGTACTGGAAACAGTGGAGAGGGAGGAGATGATATGCAGCAAAAGGCCGAGCCGGATGGTTGCTGCTCCGTGTGGAGCGTGTTCTATCAGGTAAAGCACTTTGGTACCCAGTTATTTATGGTATTGAGTTTAAATTTAGCCTTTGGAAGGTCATTTCCGACAGTGCATTGTAAAGACTGAAAAAACATTTATTTGTCTCTTAACATTCCTGTAATAATTTGTTTTTTTTATTGTTGATATTGTTTTGTTCTTTATTTTTGTTGTGAGAATCACTTTGCAATTGTGTAAGTGCTATATACATAATTATACATAATTATACTAATATTATTGTTGTTACCATTATTACAAAAAATGTCTTTGTTTTCTTTATTTATCGCTGCAGAAAGGATCATGCCAGCCCACATCAAACACCTGATCAAGAACTTGTGAATCTTCAGGCAGAAAAGATGAAAACACCTGTTCAAAGTTCCAGTTTCCTGTACATAGAACCATGCCTGTCCTCTGTTCCACATGTCTTCAGTCAGTCCTGAGGCCTGTACTACGAAGCAGGATGTTCTCTTCGCGGCTAACTTCACGGAAAACTCCGGCTTTCCAGTCCTACGAAGCTGGTTCTCTTCTTAACGGGCTAGATCTCCATGGTAACTTATGCTGAACGGCTAAACTGCCCCGGAGCAGGTTATGTTGCAGGCTAAGAGCTCAACTCAGTGAAAGCACCGCCTGCTGACCAATCAGAGCTCAGTGTGCAGAGTTTAAAGCGATCAAGTCATATTACAGGAGAAAGGAAATACAGAAAAGCTGCCGTCGCAGGAAAGACGGCCGGCAAAAATCACAGACTGTGTGAACATTAATAGAATATCACCTCCATCTTCAGAGCAATCTGACTATTATAACATTAGCGTTAAGAAAGCTTACTTAAATATCGGCCACAACATAAGTAACCGGATCAGAGTACATTAAGTACAGTCCGCGGCATATCACTTCATAATGTATCATATATCTCCTTATCTGAGTCAGCTGAGCCGTATCTGGCCGTGCAACACTCACAGCGTCACATACTGTATGCAGAAGTATTATTTTAGCAACACGTTGAGTTGAGGAAACACTGGAGTCAGAGGTAATGAAAGTCAGATGGTGTTTTAGACGGGGCAGTGATATCATAAACCTGTTGATGGACGCATTCAAACACTTGTTCTGTTCCAGCTGTATTCACCTTGCAGGTGCAGCTCTGTGGCTTTGATCCTGGATCAAGTGTTTAAGTCATGGATGTTTAAAGTTTAACTTCTTCATTTTTGACTAGTATGACGCTGCACTGTCAGTACGCTTCTCCATGTTTGTGATTGGTCGAATGCTCCAGATACCACCCCTTTCATGTGAACGCGCACCTAACTAGATAGGACACGGCTGGCTTGAGCGATCCACTTGATAACCTGCGTCGTAGGACCGTTTAGCGAGAGCACGTATGTTTTGGATTAGGCCAACCGGCTAACTCAAACATATCCAGGTTAGGTTGAACCGGCTTCGTAGTACAGGCCTCTGGACCCTATGACTCGGACACTAGTTCTACCAAGGCTTATTAGAGGTAAGAGTAGTAGGAGAGGAGTGGAGTTATCTTTGTATTTAGGCTGCAAGTCGACAAAGGTGATCAGATGCTAATAATGATCCGATTCATTTGATATTGATTGTCTGCCAATACCGAATCCTGATCCGATTCTTCTATTTCCCAGATAATACAGCTGCACCGTGTACACTAGCTCTATTTGTTTTTGCCATTGTAATTCACCATAAGCAATTGTTGACTGTAACGTCTAGACTCTATGCCAACCAACTGTAATTTGTAATGTATTATACTTTAACGGTTCTGGCAACCACAGCAGCCCAAATGTTAACGTAAATATTAAGTTTTCTTTTTACAGTGTACTTATATCTGTACATTTCTTTTCAGTTTGCTTCAAGAAGTGGCTTCAACAGACAGAAGTGCAGGCCAGATTGGGAAAGGCTGGACGCTACACAACGGGAAACATTATAGACATGAACAAGGAAAAACAACAAACACTTTCTTTGTTGCCTTGTTCTTATCATACATAGTGTTACGGTTTTTGTTACCATTTAAATATTGAATTCTATGTATTACTTTTATTTTAAATCAAATGCACCGGTTTTAGATAATATATTTATTTTGATGTGTAGGTTGATTTGCAGGTTGGTTGTTATTTGTATAATTATTGTATTGTTACTGTGTATTTTATTATATTAACTAGCTATTTATTAAATTAAAATACTATTATGAACACTATACAATGTCTTTATTTTGTAGATACCAGAATACATGACACAATGAATCTTTGTAATATATTTATGTTCTCTTGTTTAAATAATCATACCAGTATTTAATGTATGCTGGTCACCTGGAATCCTGGTAAGCTCCCAGCAGGGTATATTCAATACTATTATTAAACATAAGCTGGTGATAGATGGATAAACCAGCCCTCCTGGCCAGCTGAAGTGTCCAAAACCCCTCTCCAGCCAACCATTCCAGCCTAATATATACTGGCTGGTCAATTTACAACAGCCTGACCAGCTTCATGTATCTAAACTGGTTATTTCAGCAGAGTCATTATTATTTATTTACTATTTTTTGAGAATCTCTATGAATTTTAGTCAAATGTATATACCAGTCTCTGTTCTGTTGCCTGAGCCAAGTTTGCCTGCTACATTACGATGTATTATTATTTATTTACTATTTTTTGAGAATCTCTATGAATTAAAGTCAAATGTATACCAGTCTGTGTTCTGTTGCCGCATCGGATCTCCGCCAAATGAGTCTTGTCTGTCACTCGATTCTGTCTCCAGAGTCCGACATCAGCCACAGAGGTAGTGTATTATTCAACAGGTGTTCTACTCGTGACGTGCGTGACGTCACTAACCGGCGAAAGCTGTTTTGTTCGGAGCGGTCGTGTAACATCGGAAGTGAGCATGGAAAGTTGTAATAAACCACGATTTATAAATACTGCGGGCATATTGTCATGAATGACATGATTTCCCATTAATAATAGTATATATATTATCGTAATAAGAACAGTATTGTCCTTCATTTCGTAAGCTCTTTAAACTCTTCTTGTAGTGCAAACTTTATATGTTACCTTACATGGTAACATCAAATGCAACAGTTCCTATAATGATGTATTTCAGCTTATAACCTTTGTCAGCACTTGCAACAGTTTCCTTAATGATGTATTGACACTCATGACCTTTGTTAAACGTAGGAGTAAGGTCTGGGTGATGTATTCCAGTTCATGTCCTTTGCCTGCCTTATGAGTGACACTTTAAAGAGCCTGTGACACGGTTTTCCCCCATCATCCAAACCCATCAATTTGAGTACATATTGTCCCCTTGAAAACCGTTACTGAACTGATTTTGGATATTTGTACTTTGATAACCATTAATCTGCCCTTAAATGTTGACAATTATTCTGGATCTTCTAGCGGATTCTTCAAGTCCCGCCAAATGATGGGTGACGTCATTGCGGGCACAGCGCTCCAGCTGTAATAATAGTACAGCTGGAGCATATGTCCACAATTCCATGAGGAATGTCTGTGCCAAAACTCGTGAAGTTCTGAGAAACTATGTGACTACCACACAATAGGGGGCGCTAGTGAGCAGTTTTTTTGAAAAATTACGTTTTTTTTTTACATTCTTCAAAAGGTCGTGGGCTGTGACGCGTGTCCCAAGTTTTGCGTACCGAAACACATTTTAGCACATCGTCATAAAAAAAAAAGTACAGGCCACGCCCACAACTGTCATTCGTTGTGATACTTTAAATATAAGTTCATACTCATCTCTAGAGTATGTCTAAAAAAAAAAAAAAAGATTTCGTCCATCGGTTCATGAAGTCATGTTTTCGGCGCCCCCTATAGTCCAAAATGGAAATTACTTTTGGTGCTAGGGTTGGGTATCGTTTGAATTTCCACGATTCCGATTCCGATTCCGATTCTACTTTTCGATTCCGGTTCTTAACGGTTCTCGATTCCGATTCTTTGAGGGGCAGGGTAAAAAAATGATACATGCTTCTTCCACCAAAAAAATTACATTTATTCGAGAAACTTTTACACAGGTTAGTTTAAAGTAATATTCACATTAATCAGTCTGTTTATATTCACTGCTATGTAACTTTAACCTGAGAACCCCTGAAGCTACAACAGTCCAACTTTTAAAAACAGTTCTTGTTGAGAAAAACAAGCATATCTGCCTTCTCAGGCATACCGGGAAGAAATGTTTGAACATTTTGAAGTAAAATGCTTCAATCTGGTGCACACGCAGAATTACTAGAGACTAGATCTAGGGGGTACAACTCCAAACACCCATATGAAAAAGATCGGTTTACATTTGAATAATTAAATAACAAATAGCCTACATGTAATGCATTTTATTTTTGTTGTTCATTCATATCTTATTTTACTATTTTATTTATGCATA